>NC_063202.1:6315946-6510946 GCF_017589495.1 Alosa alosa
GGAAGAGGCCCCAATCTTTCGTGCACACACACTCACACACCCACACCCGCACACACACACACATACTGCACAGATGCAAAACAATGATGTAGTGCCTAAGCATGCAGGGAGCAAAGAAGACAGTGTCTTTATTATTTTTTATTATTTTATTTTTTATATATTTTATATCGGTCAGTATCCAGCATCTTTTGTAATATATTGTGCGCGCATTCTTACACTACGTCTGATATACACACACTCACACTAATATATGGGTTCTACCTCTTATTTACAATTAATGTTCTTCTTCCACAAACATGCTTGAGCATGCATAAGGAACACTCCCTGTGCATGCTGGGTAAGCAGCATGAAGAAGGCTCGGCATCCAGTAATGAGCATGTTCATTGACCTATCCCCCTCTCATTACGAGAGATAGCTGTGGCTTGAGTATGGCTGGACAGAAACACGCATAAAGTCCGGACGGAGCCATGAAGGGCTTTCTTGTGAGGCTGATCTCACTTTATTACCATTGATTTTTCTGATGTGTTTTTGTTAAAGCTAATGCTATCATCGGATGCCGTCGCCACATTGGTGTGCCTTATAAACTTTTACCAGACGCTGCGTTTGCCTTTGAAGTGTTTTAAAAGGAAACGGCTATCCTTGAGATAGTTGTTAAAGAATCGTGACAGACCTGAACTCGTACAACTTCTGTGACAAAAATTGCACAACTGCCAAACGACTGTTCCAACTTCAGGACAGCTTACAGACAACAAACATTTCCCACAAAAATACGTTGATACAGTTTTGCTCTTTATATCCAACTTCTGAACGTACTGTATGTTAATACAACAGCACTCATCTCATCTAAGTGGATATCAGCATAAAGGTTGCTTCAAATAGACACAAAGAGGGTGTGAGGGATTCCCAAATGGTCTTTGTGTCACTCTCTCTCCTATCCTCTCGGCGATACCCGCTGACAGCTCAAGAGAAGCATTGCGCCTGGCCTTGATGGAGATCGAACCCAACCTGTATGTCCCTTACATTTCAAAGAGGCTCCCTGCCAGGACCCAGAATACCAATTAGCATGCAAACACAACAATAACACAGTCTTGCTGGCTGCTGAACACTACGCCACCCCCCCACAACACACACACACACACACACACCTCTTTCTCTTTAACAATCTATAGCGCAGTCAGAAATTAGTGGAGGGGAGAAGCCGATTGTAGCTCTGTGTGCGTGTGTGTGTGTGTACAGTATGTGTGCGTGTGTGTGTGTGTGTGTATGTGTGAGGTGCCACTGCAGGAAGGTGCAGCTGGGAGTGTTTTGATGACTGGGAAACGACCGGTGTGTGAGGTGAGGCGCAGTGGTGGAGCTCGGGGGCATGTGTGGCGACATATAGCATGTGTGTGTGTGTGTGTGTGTGTAGGTATGGGGGGCTCAGTTGCAGTCAAAGAGAAAGCTGCTATTGCTGCAATACCCGCAGAGGGCCAGCTGACAGATACTGCCATAGCCTGTATGTCACCTGACACCTGCCAATAACAGAACACGCACTCATGCACATACACAAACACACACACACACACAGACGCACCTGATAATCATTGAATTATACACAGAGAGTGCCTCTTTCACTAACCTCGGACCTCTCGAGACCCAGCTGCCTGAGGAATATCTCCCAGTCAGAGAGGGAGGGAGGAAGAGAGAGAGAGGGAGGAAGGAAGAGAGAGAGAGAGGGAGGGAGTGAGAGAGAGGGAGGAAGGAAGAGAGAGAGAGGGAGGAAGGAAGAGAGAGAGGGAGGGAGAGAGAGAGGGAGGAAGGAAGAGAGAGAGGAAGGAAAAGAGAGAGGGAGGGAGGGAGAGTGAGGTGGAGATGCCAGGGCAGTAGGTGAAGGAGGGAGAGGGAGAGAGAAAGAGGGAGAGGTGGAGATACAGGGGCAGGAGGTGAAGGAAAGAGCGGGAGCAGAAGCATCATGCCTCCCAATACCACACACACACTTTCTCTTCTCCCAATACCACACACACTCCCAATACCACACACACACACTTTCTCTTCTCCCAATACCACACACACTCCCAATACCACACACACACTTTCTCTTCTCCCAAAACCACACACACATTTTCTCTTCTCCCAATACCACACACACACGTTCTCTTCTCCCAATACCACACACACTTCCTCTTCTCCCAATACCACACACACACGTTCTCTTCTCCCAATACCACACACACACTTTCTCTTCTCCCAATACCACACACACTTCCTCTTCTCCCAATACCACACACACACTTCCTCTTCTCCCAATACCACACACACACTTTCTCTTCTCCCAATACCACACACACTTCCTCTTCTCCCAATACCACACACACACTTCCTCTTCTCCCAATACCACACACACACTTCCTCTTCTCCCAATACCACACACACACTTCCTCTTCTCCCAATACCACACACACTTTCTCTTCCTCTTCTCCTTCTTCTTCTTCTTCTTCCCCCTCATACAAGAGCCGAAGTGAAAAGATACAATGTCACCCAGTGTGGCGGCTGGACAGAGGGACAAAAGAGACAAGAGACAGCAATCTAGAGGTCAGCGACATCGTCTTGGCTGTAATTACTCCACTTCCTTTAACACCCCTCTGGAGCAACTCCGCTGCTCACGCCCACCTAAGCCATGTATTAGCCAGAACAAGTGTTGGCCACCAGCGCCATATTGGGGATTTGCAGGACAGACCTCATTCCTCAAAGGTGGGACTTTTTTTTTTTCTTATCCCAGTCTTTTGTTAAGGGACAGGATGTGACTTACGGACAACTCAGAGAGAGTATGTGACCTTTGCAGTGTCCACTAAATCCTGATGTGTGTGTGGGGTGGGGGATAGCGGGGGGAAACTAATTCACATCCATCTCATCTCTGAGGGTTGTCTCACGGTGTGAAAGAAGCAACGGATGGTCTCGACCCCCCCCCCCCCCCTCAATTGGAACCTGGCACCCCATTAATATGTCACAGGCATTTGGAAAGGGCATAAGTCACAGGCTTTGACTGAGCACACCGCAATTGAAAGAATGAATGATCAAGTCTACACCTAGATGTGTTTTTCGCCCCATGCAGAAAAATAAACCTGGGCTGCAGGCCACATCAAGCCAAGCCAGGAGAGGACAGATCTATGTCTTAATTCTCACGGCCAAGCCAGCATGTTTATCTTCAAGCTTGACCTACACTGCCACAACAATGGCTTCAGTTAGGAGCTATAAATTATGTTGTGGCCATTAGGGTTTTAAACCAGCTGATTTTAAACTGTGAGGTGACAATTATGAAGCCCAAACAAAAGAAGACTAAACGTCTCCCAAATTGCCACGGCTGAAAATAACAACACTAAGTTGGCAACACATTTCAGCTTAAATTCATCAAATGAGAAACATAACATCTTTAAAACTACACCATGTCCCACAACCACAGGGTGGTATTCTTTTTTTTCCATACATGAATGCTTTTTCCATACAGTCAACAACAGCTTTTTACTCATTCCCCTGACCAAAAATGGCCTGATGAAAAAATGGCTACAACACCCGCTCTTTTTCATGTTTACAATAGTATGTGAACGCATACAGAAATTGTGTCTGTGTGGTTTGATAAGTTTGTAATAGTGTTTCAGTTACATGGTTGTGCACTATACATGTGCCTCCTCATCCTTTGAGCAATGTCCCCTGAAGGTCAGATTAGCTTTGGCCGTAGATGCGGCTGGTATAGATTTCTGTCAATGTCAGTGATGGAATTAAGAAAAAAAAAGTTGAATGGTGCTCATTTCATTTCACAAGGAGCTTGCTTGCTTTTCTCTTTCAAGGAGAAGTTTTGATGTGTCTGTGAAATGTGGTAAGTTTGAAGATTAGATTGTGTGTGTATGTGTGTGTGGGTGTGTGTATGATGTTTGTGGGTTAGGGTGTGTGTGTGTGATGTTTGTGGGTTAGGGTGTGTGTGTGTGTGATGTTTGTGGGTTAGGGTATGTGCGTGTGTGTGTGGGAGGGGGGGTGTGTAAAAAGAAGAATAGTAATAGCTGTTACACCCAGCGAGCCACTTAAGATATCTTTGAAGATGAATCAATTTCTATATTATAGCCAAAGCCCACAAGGTGCCGGGCTGCTGATCGAACCCCGCTGTGGCTGCACTTCATAGCAAGTCTGTGGGCATTGATGCGCTGATTGATCGCTGAATGGAAGTGACTGGAGAGAAGAAAAGGATTACGCCTGTCAAATGCAGTCAATACGCCGCGCTGGATGCTCAAATGTTTGGAGGAAATCTTAAATAGTGTCTGCGGAGCTAAAAGAGAAGAGCCAGGCTACATGTTGGTTCCAGTTTTAGTGCTGTGGGTGAAACAGCGGGTCTTCATGAATAACATCCGGAGAGAAGACTTCATATTGGCCCCTGTCTCAAGTTGTACTTCAGCTGGTTAAGCTTTTTATAAAACAGGATGCTGCAAAGCAAGACATGAGACTAATGTAATTGCAAACATGGATGGATTCTACAAGCTTCTTTCAAAAGATTGTTAAAAAAATACCTGAATAATACTTAACAAAAAAATACCTGAAACATTGTAGTGAGGGTGTGCACGTCACCCTGGAGGCGGTTGTGTGAAAATCTCTGAAGGACCTTTTTTAGAGAAGTCCAAAACCTCTCTGTGGCTCTTAGGAACATGGAAACAGCCAGTGCGGACAACCTGCAGAGGGAGGCGATGGTTTAGTGGCGGTGGCATGCGCCTCTCTGCATCCGGCACACACGACTGGCCCCGGTGCGTTATTTACAGCGCGCTCCGCTTTTATGGAAAAATCAAGACATGATTGATTCAGGTTAATGTGACGGCGAGGCAGCACCGAGCCGCACCGGAGTGCCGGGGTTAACAGAAAACACTAACTTCCATAAACCCGCTATGGAGATAAATCACCGTTATTCCACCCGGCGCTGACAGCAGTTTAAGCAGCGGCAATCATCGAAAGCACCCCGGGAGCCCCCTGCGTTGTGCAAAATGTCAAGGGGGTATGAGGGTTGAGTGTGATGAGGGAAGTGGCGCGGGGGGTGAACGTCACTAAAGAAGATGGTGGAATCAACGAGCCATCAGTACGCAGGTGTTTTGGATAAACGTCCCGGCAGCAGCAAGCAAACTGTGTCAGTGGAGATGGAGGGAGAGAAGTAGAGCGGGAGAGAGAGGGAAAGAGAAAAGAGGCAATAAAAACAAAGAGGGGGCTTTTCAGAGGTGTGAGCGTGTGGTCCCCCTGGCGCGCTCCTCCATCGCTCTCTCTCTCTCTCACTCTTGCAGAGAGCACCAAACGCAGAGCAGTGAGATTATGGTGTTTGCTTTTATCTGTCAGCGATCAATATTTCAAACGTCCGATAAAAGAGGAAATTGAACTGGGAATAGACTGGAGTGCTGTAAAAGTACAAAGGACAATTATCAAAAAGCACTTAAAGAGCTTAATAGGATACACATATTAAAAATGCCCAAATGGATGTCTCTGGGTCATAATGAAAACTGTTCATCTCTCTCTCCTACAGAGCCCCCCCCCTCCGTCTCCAATCCTCACGCCCACCACATCTCCCTGCTCACTCTCCCAGCCCTGGTGCCTTTTGATCATAATGCGCTCTGAACGCAAAGACACTGTGGTCAGCGCATGCATTGTTGGGGATGGTATATGGACCCCAGGAGGCCCCATGATGCCTCAAGATTTTTAACACAGTGCCATTAGGGGTGTGTGGCGGCCCACCCTGTCCTGTTTATGGAGGACGTATGATGAAGCTTAACTTTGTACCGGCGCCATTTCTCACCAGCAGCTGGCGAGGACGTCGGCGGAGTAATTCTCCGAGTGCGCGGGTTGTGCGTCGACTTTTAAAACCGGCGGGCTGAGTGTGTGCTCGCTGCGTCTTAATCTTCCAGGAGTACCCAGGGCTTCTCCGGCACAAAGCGATTCTGTGATCCCCTCCCCAACCACCTGATGTGCTGATCCGCACGGCGGCATATTTCTATGAGAATTTTGACACGCCTAGGTTTCCATGACTATCTGCGAGACCAAAGTCAAATATCAGGAGTGCATTATGAGCTCAATCTCCTATAAGAGAGGGAGATTTTCTGTGAGAGCCTGACACTGCGTTGATCGCGAGAGAGAGAGAGAGAGAGCATTCTAGAAAACCCAGATGCTGTGAAAGTGCAAAAGCTCCTTGACAGCCCAAGTTCGCAGCAGCCCCAAAGCATCGTGGGTAATGGGTACTGCACACCTGTTTCACGGGGGAGAGATATCACGTTCTCGGATGACAAACGCAGAATAAAAAAAGGAGAAAAGAGGAACAGACACCAGACCTTCGACCGGCCCCCAGCACCATGTGCGGGATGTTCGTGGTCAGCCTCCCCCTCCTCCTGCTCCTCGGGGAGATGCTGCAGGCTCCCCTGCTGGTGAGGAGGCGACACTCACCCCAGCGACCAATCCAACAGGGACCCTCTGGCCAACAAAGGCACTGACTGTTACGGTTTATTTATGCACGGAAATTAGACACCACTAATGATATGGGCCAGTAGGGATGTGTGGAGGCTTTGTGTTTCTTGGAATATTTTGAAAACATGAGTCAGAGGGAAAAGCTATGCTCACCATTTTCATGTATAATGAATGTTACTATATACTTTAAGTCACTTTATTCAGAATTGGCAGCATTTAACTAGACTTGTTACAATGGACCATGCTTTCTGAAAATATTCAGCTGGATTCCATCAAAAACTGTTAGAATTCAAAAGACCACAAACACAAAAATTGAGATTGAGATGTTACTCTCCTCTATTTGTCAAATAACATGTTAACAAATTGGCCAAAAAATGGTGTTTATATACACAAAAAAGTTTATGTAGATTAAATGCACATGTTATGGAGAAAACTAAACAAGAATAAAAAATACTGATGAAAACCAGAGCAGTCACTTCTCTTGGTAACAACAAACTGACCCTTTGATGCACATAAAGTTCTCGGTTAGAAGTTCCCCAACCAAATGCCTCGGGGGCACTTGCACCACTTGCAAAATCCCACTAAAGCTCTGAACACCACCACTTCAGCCTGAGGAAAGCCCAGTCTCGTCCACTTCAGCAGCTCACCACACAGTCCAGTCCTCCCCCCCCCTCTCTCTCTGTGACGAGGAGACCTCACGAAAATAAACATCATATTTTGTCATGCCCTAATTAGGAAGCGTCTGATGATTTAACATGGCCGTGGCTTCCCCTTGGCGTTGGAGACACAGTGGCGAGTGGGGGAGTCTGTTTTTTATCGCCGCTGCTCTCCTGCTCGTGGGAAGGTTAAGAGGGCAGGCTCGACGGCTGAACCCTCCGCTGCACTTTTGACTCCACTCTGTTTACTTTTTTCCCTGCCCCCCCTCCACTCAGTATTGATTATTGCCCCCACATGACTACGGGGGTCCCTGTCTTTTAAGGCACTTGAGATGTCGCAGGTAAACATCTGAACCCAAAGTGGTCTATTTGTGCTCCTCTATTAAGGACCAGAGACAATCTGCAAGGAGGTAGATCAGGGTGAAATGGTGAAGGTGAAGGCTTTATGTATACAGCAGTACCAGATAAAAACACATACAAAAGATAGACAGAGTCTTTATAGTAAACATCTACACATATAACAGCAGGCTTATGATAGAGACATATTAATTGTGTAATATTATTCTTTATTTTCACACATTAGCATATATTTTACCCATTAAGCCATGGTTAACAGTGCTTAAATAATCCACATCTGGATTTGATGCCACCAACAACAGCATACAACATATCATCATAGTGTAAATCTTAAGGACATAGAAAAGGACAAGTCACCTCTCCAGATTTACAGCAAAACGGAGAAGGTTTTATGAAGCAACAAATAATACCATAGTGTTAGGACTCTCTGTGTCCCTTATTTAGTGAAGTGAAGGAGATTTTAATAGCAGGAATATCATGAGGATCTCTACACAGAGGCATCCTATTACTCTAGAGTACCGAATGAGCCTGCAGTCCATTCATTTCATCCATATCGTAATGCACCTCCATTTGTCATTTGATCAATAGCCTCTCCTGATTAAAGGAACTTAAGTACACACGTTTTATTTTCAGGCATTTTTGCAGATCGATGTCAAGATTATCTTTCAAATTCAACATTAACTGGCATCCCAACAAACTCTGCTGTGCATGCACTGACAGAGATGTGAGCGCACGGACACACACACACACACATACACACAGACACACTACAGAGTAATTCATGGAACGCTGTGATCAGTGGCCCACTATAATTGGAGAGAGCTTTTAATCTGCAATGGTAAGACATTAACTAAATTAGTTTTTAAAGATTTAAGATGGAAGATTTCTTTTGCAGATACCTCAGATGTTGTGTGACCAGGATATATCTGTAGATTTAAATGAACGGATCGGGGCACAGAGCCCTCTGCCCAGACCAAACACTAATCTACACCTGATCATGTAGTTTCGTATTCCACTTATCTCTTGCTCTCACATGAATGCTTTTAAAAATCTTAATTGTTAAAATCTTATTTATTTTTTTTTGGTTTTTAATGATTGAAAGATTGAGATGGCTCGCGTTGGTCACCACCATGTGATTTCAACTCAACTGCACTTCCAAAGTCATCTTTCAAGGGCGTTAGCAATAAAAAACCCAATTAGGGAATACATCTTTTTGCCGATGCTGGTAGAAATCAAACATTTATGGGTCAACCTGTTAAAGAAAGGCCACTAAAGTCACTCGGGGGACTTCAATTAACCTTCAGGGTTGTGTGTCTCGAGCGCTGAAGCTGTGCCACTGGACTCTCCAGGGTCTTTGCATCAGTGAGTCTGCAAAGCCAAGAGTGAAAAAGCCGAGATCGATTTCAGAAAGCTACAAGATGAGTAAATACGATGGTGTGTTGCTCCAACACATTATTCCTTCTTTTACAATGCCCCTTCAGGGTTTTTTTTCTGTGTGATTCAAATCACATTTTTGATATTTGCTCTATAATGTGGCAGAGAGATGAGAGACATCAAGGGGAATTTGGGTTGGCAGGAGCGAACGACCCATGAGAGCGGCAGTGTGGGACCTCGCCTCATTAAAGACACATGAAAGAAATCTGAGTGTGTGTTATCATAATTCTGTGCTCATACAGTTTTTTGCACAGAGCAGTTCTCACTATTTGAGTGCGCGTGCACACACACACACACACACACACACACACTGTTGAGGGATGTGGCCACTCCCGGGTCTTTGAAGCTCCTCTTAATATGCTGTCTCACTGTGCCATAGTGGACTGCCGGGAATCTTAAAGGATGCCTTTAGTTTATGGACAAAATAGGCTACAAACAGTGCTAAAAGTCTAACCATATCCAATTTCCTTTTGGCACATACCATGCCGTCTTTTTCTTTTTTAGATGTTCCTATAACTGAGCAGTTGTAAAAGAATGCAATATAAAAGATTGTACTAAATAGAAAACTAAAGTATTAACAGACTGATGAGCTAAAGGTTTTCTGGTGCAAAACAGGTGCAGACTCAATACCCCCCACACACACACACACAAAATGTGTTCAATTATCTTCCAGCATCGGTAAATACTGGCCATACGTATCTGCTAAAACTGGCTCAACAATATGAATCACTGCGGAGTGAGGAGACACCCATCCACTCTCTTATCTTGAAAGGGACGTAGCATGTAGCAGGCATGGGCTCTGGTGTTAATGAGCTGAGAAATACATTTTGAACACAGCTTATGGCCGCCTCACACTGCAGCGGGATGAGAACAGCTCAATAAAATATACACAGGAGGTCGAAACAGGAGGGAAATAAAAACCCTTTTTGACAATGTTAAGCCGTGCAGCTGCTTTGAGGCAGCCGAGGGGTTTTTATCGGCTCCTCAGATGTTGGATCATGGGGCGAAGAAAGCTTTCCAAGGGTAAGCAAAGTCAGAGAAAGCCTGGTACTGTACCCAGCGTGCCCCCTACACCCACAGCATGGACGCACCAGAGAGAAACGTCTCCGCGTGAGGGTCTCAAGGAAAAAACGAAGGCGTCCGGAGACAACCTGAGAGAAAAAAGGCCTCCTCTTTCCCAAAGTCGAAGCCTACTGCTATGGCCTATGAATGAACATTGATACAAATGTTAGTAGAGCATATGCTTTTTTTCCCCCACCACCCCAACAAATGATGTGGAGGAAATGATGTCTTTAGATGTTTGGCTTTTACAAACTGTCCATACGTAGAAAAACAAACGTAAATTAAATTTAAAACAACTCGACAGAGAGGCATGTGAAACCAAAGGCAGACAGGCCAAACAGATCAAACGATAACGAGTATGAGTTAATATCTCCCACTGAAAACAGATAGGGCCAGACCTGCTGAGGCGTGGTGGACAAACGTGTGACAGACATGTCCATGCTCTCAGGGCGACGGTACTGTAAACTCCGCGCTGATCTGCTGCCCAGCAGCTGGCCAGAGGAGGGAAAGGGGTAGAGGAAATGAGTTTATTGATGCATGCCAGTGTCTGTGGAGGAGTGTAATAAAGGACCGGTCAAGTAACAAAAGCTGTTCTCGCTCAAACCAACAGTCTCCTCGCCGCTCGGTAATGACCTTTTTTCCCTCTCGCTCCGTCTCAGGGTTAATGATTGTACACCTGGCCTCGACCGAGCACCATGATATTTTACTCCTTGGGGGGGGGGGGGGGTGCGAGCGTGTGATGTATGAAGCCGACACTTGTTTTGGGGGTGTATAAATTAAAAGAATGGGCCGCACTGACACCCTGGATGATGAAATAAAAGGCACTTTAGGTAATTCCTCCGATAAAGCCCTCCCCCGACCCCACCCTGTCGCGCCTCAAGCGGATGATAGAATCGGATGCAGTGGCGCAGGCCACTGTCAGGATCATCTGTCTCGTCCCTCCATTAGAGCAGAACGCTGGAGCGCAGCCACCTGCCAACACCGCACCGCACCACACCGCACCACACCTCTCCTGCCTCACCGCAACACACCACACCTCTCCTGCCGCACCGCACCGCACCACACCTCTCCTGCCGCACCGCACCGCACCACACAATGGGATCAAACCCATCTCTGCAGAATGGAGGCGCGGGAGACCCAGCTTAGCTTCCCACATGCAAAGAGAGTCACAGGAAATGCCAGTAAGAGCAGTGGCATATAGTAATATTCATGTAAACTAGATGTACCGCAGAGCGGCACAAAATATGACCGCCGCCCAGTCCAGCACATTTTTTCCACAAAAATAAATCACGCTGAAAGGCCTATATGATTCTAACTGTCTCACTAAATTGCATTATCCACACTCAATTCTCACTGGTATCTGCTAGACAACAAGTACCAAAACATGATTAGTTCATAGATTTCACATGTAAAATTGTGTGCATGTGTGCATGTACACGTTTATGTTTATGTGTGTGGGTGTGTGTGTGTGTGTTGTGTGTGTTAATGCGTGTGATGTGTCGTGCTTTGTGTTTGCCTGCGCATTATGTGTGTTTGTGCATGTGCATGCATGCGTACATATGTCTACTGTGTGAGTATGTGTCATACGTATGATTACTGTGAATGTATGTGTGTGCGTGTGTATCTGTTTATGCACATGTGTGCACATGGAATGGGTTAACATGACCCCTGGAGGCAAACATACGGAAAAAATTGGTCATCCTAGGCCCTACGGTTCTCAAGATATTCACAGAAAACTGTGTCTGCCCTACCCTCCTTTCGGGGTCCAGTACAGCTGGGGTACAGATCAAAACAAAAACGATGGTTCCATGCTATCCATGTGGGGTTACATGCCCACCAAGTTTCGTGTACCCGGTCTTTCAGTGTCCCAGGAATCCTTGTTGGTGTCACGGTCACTAAATGTACACATACATTATTTTATTGTAAGCCCCCATGAGCGAAAGTTCACAAAACTTGGCATGCA
Source organism: Alosa alosa (assembly GCF_017589495.1). NCBI lineage: Eukaryota > Metazoa > Chordata > Actinopteri > Clupeiformes > Clupeidae > Alosa > Alosa alosa. The sequence goes on from NC_063202.1 coordinate 6,327,878, forward strand.
TTCGGAGGGTGTCATAATGATCCTACACTTTCAATTTAGTGCAGTTTTGACCATGTCAACCAGAGATATTGTGATGAAAACACCTAATTTTTTGGTTTTAATTACAGTACAGAACATGTAATTTTGACTTCATAACATACAATGAGATTGTGCTGGGGAGGGACCACATTTCACAGTATGGGCACTTTGGTGGGGTTTTTTTTTTATAAGTATCCACATTGATATGTAATAGCACTTAAGCTATTTAATAGTGTTTTGTGCTGTGTGCCTGGTTTTAGGCCTCCCATCCTCCCCTCCAGCAGCAGTGAATGGGCCGGCTGGGCTGTGTGGGTGGGTATTTAATACTGAAATGATGATATTGCATCAGGGCGATAAATAAATGAATAAATATGTGGACGGAAGCCGGATGACAAACGCCAGCACTTGAGGGAGCACATTAGTTGTTGACAGCCACAGAGTAGGGGGGGGGGGGTGGGGGGGCTGAGGCCAGCCGGCTGGTCGGTCGGTCGGCTGTGGAGGCCTGTAATTCTGTCTCATTACCGCCCGAGTTCGCACTTCCTCCCCAGCTCCTTAATTCATCTCTTATAGTTTGTCCTGTCCCCAGCTCTTGTTTTATGGCTAACTAACTCACGCGTTATGGCCCTGATTTACGGGCCAGGATTGAGAGGCGCACAAATCACAGAATATTTTCATTGATTACCACAAATTGTCTAATCTGCTGTATGTTCTGGGCTCTTGATTGGGAGGTACTTACAGATTGCCTCCTCCTAACTTAAAAATCAATCAGGACCAGCAATGAGGCCGGCTGTCTGAAGCACTGGCCTCGTCCTCAATCAAATCTGTGGCAAATTTAAATCCATAAGCCATCAAATGACTTCTAATTTGTATGATGCCTGCCTCTGCAGTTTTCCCCACTTCTAAGCAGGAAATGGAGAAGGCGGGCTTTTGTGTTGGGGCTTTAAATAACCACATACCAACATGTCCAATTAAACAACACACATCTGTATCTGTAGTGAGTCACCTGTCTACAACATAAACAACATAGCTGCATAAACAGCGTGCTAATATATTGTGACATGGAAACCGGTGGCTAGTATAGGTGCTGTTCTGTTTTGATGTCACTCATGTCCTTTGGAATGTTTTCTTCCTGTCTGTAGTGCGACTTCCTCTGTCAGTTTTGACGCATGCTGACATTTTGACACGCAAGGTGCAGTGTATAATTATAGAATGCCTCCAGAACGCCGGAGGTCGGCCGTGATTCAGCCAAATAAAAATGCAGTCACATCCGCTCAGCCTCAGACCCCAAGAAAACCCCACAGGTCCTCACAACGGGGGGTGGGGGGGACGAGCTCCTGCCAGCCAATCCTACTGGTTTCACCGGCAGGTTCAGGAGCCTGGCCTCCCCACCACCTTTGATGGTTTCAGGGGGTGGAAAACACACTCGCCACACACTCGCCGGTGTGTTTGGTGTTGCGGGGAGGGCACGGGATCAGTGTCTTTGATATGAGGCAACGATGACAAGTGCTGATTTTCAGTGGAGGAGACGTGGAGGTAGCCGAGCCCCAGGGCAGTGCACCTATTCACACATTAACGTCACTGTCAGACGGACAGGCCTTAGAGCTCCTGCTCCAACCACTGGGGGAGGAGAGAAAGTGGCACGTCGGCCCCTGCACCTGGGGACCACTGGATAACTACATCTGAACTTAAAGCGACATATTGCATGATATCAAGATTCCGTTCCATTCACATTAGAGAGTCTATCTAGGGATCTATTCTATTCTATTCTTTTTTGATTTGCAAAACATTGAGTGGTATGATAGAGTTCTATAGATATCTGTAGATATCACAAGTAGTGAGCCAACATCCGTGGAGGAAAAAGGAATGAAGAGAGAGCGGTGAAAGTCACCTCCATTGCCTAGTGGTGGGGGGTAAGCGTGTGTATTGTGTGTGTGTGTGTGTGTGTGTGTGTGGTGGGGGGTATAGTGTGTGTGTGTGTGTGTGTGTGTGTGTGTGTGTGTGTGTGTGTGTGGTGGTGGGGGTATGTGATGTGTGTGTGTGTGTGTCTGTGTGTGTGTGTGTGTGTGTGTGTGTGTGTGTGTGTGTGTGTGTGTGTGTGTGTGTGTGTGTGGTGGGGGTATAAGCGTGTGTGTGTGTGTGTCTGTGTGTGTGTGTGTGTGTGTGTGTGTGGTGGGGGGTATAGCGTGTGTGTGTGTGTGTCTGTGTGTGTGTGTGTGTGTGTGTGTGTGTGTGTGGTGGGGGGTATAGCGTGTGTGTGTGTGTGTCTGTGTGTGTGTGTGTGTGTGTGTGTGTGTGTGTGGTGGGGGTGTCTGTGTGTGTGTGTGTCTGTGTGTGTGTGTGTGTGTGTGTGTGTGTGTGTGTGTGTGTGTGAGGGGTGTGTGTGTGTGTGTTTGTGTGTGTGTGTGTGTGTGTGTGTGTGTGTAGTGTGTGGGGGTGTGTGTGTGGTGTGTGTGTGTGTGTGTGTGTGTGTGTGGTGGGGGTATAGTGTGTGTGTGTGTGTGGTGTGTGTGTGTGTGTGTGTGTGTGTGGTGGGGTATAGTGTGTGTGTGTGTGTGGTGGGGGTATAGTGTGTGTGTGTGTGTGTGTGTGGTGGGGGTATAGTGTGTGGAGTGGGAGAGAGGAGGAGGGGCCGGAGGAGGATGGGAATAGTAAGTAGAGAGTAATTACTATTCAGTAATTTCATCCCCCTGCCATACAGATTGTGGAATGGTTTTAAAACTCCAGGTCTGAAATGGAAATTTTTTAACTCGGCCGTTAAAAAGTAAGAATTCATATAACTTTCTCCATTGAGATTTTTATAGATTCCAGGTTCCAAATGACCTTGAAAGAAAAGAAATCGACACACACAAAAAAGACAGACTTAATGAAAAGCTACTTGACAGAGATGGAGTTACAGTGGAGGTTACAGTGGTTTGATATGCGATGGAGGAAGAAAGTGTTGGTTCTGGATCAGAGGATATAGTAGGAACTCCTAGGAGGTTCAAAAAAGCTCACGTCCACACAGACACTCATTAGGGAGCAGAATGCTCTGTCATAAAGATTAAATTTAGTCGTAAAATCTGAGAATGCATGAAAACTATTTTTTTTGTATTTTACTTTTTCTTATTCTACAGACAAAAGAGATTTTTTTCTTAAGCTCTTAACATGCGATACGCTGTTGTTATAGATGTTGAGGGTACTTTGTCAATAGTTTAAATAATATTATGGCAATGATGCTTAGAACATAACCAGCGAGTAAAGACAATGACTGTTTCTTCTGTTGAAACATTTATTCATCTGCATATCTTTCCCAGTTGGCCCCCTCCTCTTATAAGACAGAGCAAATTGTGTTGCCCTCTAATACACTTGCAAATGATCTTGAGAATGTCCACAATCGCAATTATTCGCGCATAACTCATATTCACATCGATCTCCCCTCTCCTTTTTTAATTTCTATCACCATTAAAAGAATAGTTTAAAACATTGTTATTCAGCGCCGGTGCAGTGGCGCTGAACACAAACACACACACACACACACACCGCGTGGCCAGTGGGGGACGCGGCCGGGATCTTCAGCTGCAGTCGGACGTGGAGAGAGCCGCTGGACAGGTGAGCGCGGCGCGGAGCCCCCATGCTGTCGCCGCCGCGCTTGAGTGGCTCTGCCCCGCTGCCTTGTGAGCCTCCACCGCTCCACCCCTCCGCTCGAGGCCCCTTCTTAACTGTCTGCGCTCGTCAATAAATCCATCCCGCAGATCAATGTCTCTGCGAATCACTAGAAGTTATCAGCTGAAGCTCGGGCCCCTGAATCTGCAAACACAATCACTATGTAAATCCATTGTCTTGGTTCCTCCAAACACAGAAAGGCGGCCCCACCACTACAATGTCGCTAACAGAGCATTAACAAGCTGCTTTCTGTCTCTCTCACTGGCGGACGGAACATTAAATATTAACACGCGACTATGGCCAAGGGGTTTTGGATCTGCAACCGCAGAGTATTAAAATATATGGAACAGAACCTAGTTTGCAAATAAGTGCTAATTTCCAAGGGAACCACATTTTCTCACATAATAAATGCGGTGTGAGCGGCATGTCAAACGTGTCTGTGCTCCAAGAGAGCCGTGTCTCGTGCTATAGGTCAACGGTGGCGAATATGCCGCCTGCCAATACCTGTCTCTTTTCCCACAGATTAAGGCGTGTTTATTAAGTGGCTGCCAAAATGTCTGCCATCTTTTCCAGGGGCCATTACATGTTTACCAGGGGGCTGCCAATGGCTGGTCATTTCTATGCCAAGCTGGAACTCCCTTGCCATGACATCTGTGCCGCTGTCAAGAGTGTTGCTGCTCTTGTCTCCTCCTCCTTTTTATTCCCCCCCCCCCCTCTTGACTGGTCACCCCCACCCACCACCATCCCCTCTTGACTGGTCAGCCCCCCATCCACCATCGCACACCCCTCCCCACACACACACACACACATACACACACACACCCTTGCCAGAAAGAGAGGAAGAGAGAGAGGACTCACAGTGATGGAATAGAGACCGGCAGTTGTTCCTTCAGCCCCAGGGTCATTATTTAAAAAGTGACAGAGACTCCCAGTGAGCGAACGTGAGGAAGGTAAAGATATAGGGGTGGGGAGAGATGAAGGAGAGACCAGAGAGAGAGAGACAGAGAGAGAGAGAGAGAGGGATGGAGAGAGGGAGGGGTAGCCAGTCTGTGCAGGTGCATTGTCCAGTGGAGAGAGAGAGGAGGGTGCCGTGCCGTGCCGGGAGACAAATGAATCCAGCAGGCATTTGGTACACACCGGAGATTGCTTATCGATCCAGATCGCAGTATTCAGGGCGGCCCTGGAGAGGCCTGAGAATTTTCTGAGGGAGTTAATAACCTGGCAGCTGAGCTGTCTTGTCCAATTCACCAAAGGCAGAGGCCTAATCAGGGCTGGATTCCTTTTTCTGTCTGAGGAGAGGGCCAGCCTGCGTTTGTGTGTGTATCGTGTGTGTGTGTATCGTGTGTGTGTGTTGAAGGAGGATAGACCCTCTCTATTCCTGCCCTGCTCCACCTCTCTCCCTTTCACTTGTCCTCGCTCCATCTCTCTCTCCCTCCGTCACTCTCTCCCTCCATCACTCTCTCCCTCCCTCCTTCGCTCTCTCCCTCCGTCACTCCCTCCCTCCCTCCTTCGCTCTCTCCCTCCCATCCGCATCCCTCTCTTCCACGCCGTCGGAGCTCTGAGAAAGATTGAAATGACAGCCTATAGAAAGAGGCTAATCAAATTGTTTATTATCAGTCTAAATCAATATGTATGGATTGCTAAAACATCAAAGTCAGCCCCTTGGAAAAGTAATGCAAGGCAAAGGGGAGCCCCTCGGCAGCTGCACCGGCCTTGACTGGGGGCCTCTGGACATCTCGCCTTTTTAAGCGACTTTCACTCTTACTTAAGTCTCCATGACCCATAGGGGTCAGCTGGCTAAAGGGGAATATGGGGAACGGGGTGAAGGATACAGCAGACTGGATTAGACCCCCCCACACACACACACCCTCCAGTGCCAAATGTGTGTCTGACCCAGCTGAATGATAAACAACCCATCAATCACATCTCCGCCAAACAATTGCATTCAAATGCAAAAACCCCAGTCATAGTCATCAGGTGCTCAAGTCTGTAGGCTAATGTCCATGTCTATGTCCATGTCTGTCTGTGTCACTTTCACATGTCACGCGCAGACAGGAAGAGGTGTGGGCCCTGAGAGGGATCTGCCGCTGATCTAGAGCAGGGTCCACTGGACCAGTGACCGCTTCGGACCAGATACACTCCAGAACTTATTCTGCTTCTATCTGACCAGTGGATGTGGACTGAACCTAGAACTTTCAAGTTTCTAGCCAGCCTTTCCGTTCTTATTACACCCAGGACTTCAGAGTTGAAAAGACTGGGCACAAAAGATGACCACTGGATGGACAGTGAGACCGCGGCATACACTGTGACTTATCACTGAGGGGTGTTTCACCGACCCTGACACCGTACAAACAGCTTGAGTGTCTCAGCGCTGATGGCTTGATTGGCTGCTGGATGAGGCTATCTTCTTCAGGCTCACTCCCAGACCGCCTCCAATGAATTCCAAAGCTAACTTGATTGCTTCAAAACAGCAAACCTAAACGCGCCACAAATCAGAACCACTGTATGAGGCGCAATTGGTATATCTCAATTTGATGTCTCAGGCACTAAGGTGGAGCCCACTCAATCTCAGACAGGTCCTACAGAAACAGACATTGAAAAAGTCTATCAATATGTCTGTCAAAATAAAAAGTCATCCATTACTTTGTGATGATTTTTGATCTAATTCATATTCTTTGTCTTGCTCTTGAAGCAGTTACACAGAGGCACCACACAATGTTCTGAAGACCTCTCAGATTAGCAGAACATTGATGTTCCGCAACTCATTGATGATTATAGACATTTATCGGTCGGAGACATAAGGCCAAATCTCTCAAGTCTCTCTCAAGTGAAATGTTGGCCTGATGTCAATAATCGTAATAATAACCGTGACGGAAAAACACATCTGTGATATAAGCTTCAGTTCTAACACATGGGGATCAATCAATATCACCTACCAAGACAGACAGAAGAGAAAAGTGTCTATGCTATCACCAGACAACAAAGAACCTTCTGCCACCAACTAGACATATTTAGATACACACACACACAAACACACACACACACACACACACACACACACACACACACACACACACACACACACACACAGAAAGAGATAGAGGGAGGGAGGAAGGAGGAGAGAGATAAAAAGAGATATTTTGATACACATTAGGTAAGATATCCATACCAGTTTCAAACATGGCTGAACTGGATAACTCAATATCAGATGACAGAAACCTATCAAGACAAGCTATTTAAAACTTTTGATTTATTAATATTAATTCATCTTTTCATCTTCATTATTATCATCATTCATCATCATGTTTTTGCTTCACACATATTTCAGTAGTATTATTCACTGATCTGACTTGTCAGCGATAGACAAGGTTAGACATTTTGCATATAACGCCTAAGACGCGAATAGAACCCTAGAGAGCAGTACTCCAGCACCATCAGGCCCCAGCAGATGGACACTAGTTTCAGGGCGCTACTAAGTTGGCCAGAGGATCACTTGAGCGAAATGCCTGGTGTGACCAGCCGGGCATGTCCGCTACTCCATGATCCTTGCCCCGCGACGAGGGTCTCTCTACTCAAAAGTCTGCAATGAGACACCCATTGCAGCCCTGACCCGCTTGATCAGCGCAACACCCAACAATTAAGCCTCCCCTGCCAGCCAAGGCTCTGCATTGATGGAGAACGCTTCATTAGAACTCTTTAATAGCTACCGAACTGACAGCTTGCAGTCCATTGTCATCAAACACCACTTAAACCGTGTCAAAACAGCCCAGCTGGATCGGCTCCTGTGCATCCGGAAAGTTACGGAGTCACCGGACACCCACGCCAACAGGATGTGGTCAGAGGGGTGCAACAGCAAATCTGACAACCCTGGTTAAAGAGAAAGAAAATGATACAAAAAAGAGAGGGGAGAGAGAGTGATTGAGAGAGGGGAAAAAAGAGAGAGAGAGTGAAACTGTGGAAGTGGGTTTGAATGGCTTACGTACATAAGCATAAGGATGCACGAACAACTGAACCGCAACTATGGCAAATCTCCATGTGATGAGACGGAAAGATACACAACACACACACACACACACACACACACACACACACACACACACACACACACACACACACACACACACACACACACAGAAAGAGATAGAGGGAGGGAGGAAGGGAGAGAGAGAGAGATACAAAAGAGATATTTTGATACACATTAGGTAAGATATCCATACCAGTTTCAAACATGGCTGAACTGGATAACTCAATATCAGATGACAGAAACCTATCAAGACAAGCTATTTAAAACTTTTGATTTATTAATATTAATTCATCTTTATCATCTTCATTAATATCATTCATCATCATGTTTTTGCTTCACACATATTTCAGTAGTATTATTCACTGATCTGACTTGTCAACGATAGACAAGGTTAGACATTTTGCATATAACGGCCCAAGACGCAACAGAACCCTAGAGAGCAGTACTCCAGCACCATCAGGCCCCAGCAGATGGAGACACGCAAGTTTCAGGGCGCGCTTGCCAGCCAGAGGATCACTTCTGAGCGAGTCGCTCTGGTGTGACCAGCGGGGGCATGTCCGTTACCCATGATCCTTTGCCCCCGCGACGAGGGTCTCTAATTAAAAGTCTGCAATGAGACACCCATTGCAGCCCTGGACCCGCTTGATCAGCGCAACACCCAACAATTAAGCCCTCTGCCAGCGCCAAGGCTCTGCATTATTGATGGAGCAGAACGCTTCATTAGAACTCTTTACACAGCGCCGGAACTGGACAGCGAGTCCATTGTCATCAAACACCACTTAAACCGTGTCAAAACAGCCCAGCTGGACGGGCCTCCCTGTGCATCCGGGTTACGGAGCGCCGGACACCCACGCGAACAGGATGTGGCCGAGAGGGGTGCAACAGCAAATCTGACAACCCCTGGTTAAAGAGAAAGAAAAATGATACAAAAAAAGAGAGGGGAGAGAGAGTGATTGAGAGAGGGGGAAAAAAGAGAGAGAGAGTGAAACTGTGGAAGTGGGTTTGAATGGCTTACGTACATAAGCATAAGGATGCACGTGAACAACTGAACCGCAACTATGGCAAATCTCCATGTGATGAGACGGGAAATGTTTGAAATTATAACAATCCCTGACCAGGAAATATGTCCTTTACATCAAAGGAGGGCTTTGTTATGGGCGCCCTAAGCTGTATCACCGGCACAAGCCGAGAGTCGATCAAGCATGTCCACACTCCACAGATAATGCATTACTTCATAAGGTAATGAAAACCGCCTGGCTTACATTTCCTGCATGTATTGAACTGTTAAAGAACAAGTGTTTTCAAAAGCAAAGTGTGTGCAAAGTGTGTGTGTGTGTGTGTGTGTGTGTTTTTGTGCACTGTATATGTGTATGTCTACACTCACACACAGACACACACAAACACACATACACACAGACACATACACACACACAGCTATTTACAGAGGTGGCCAGGGACTCATCATTGCAGTCTACCAAGCACCTCGACAATAGGTTTAATTAATACACGCTCAGTGCCTGGTAACTGTGCGGCTGCAAGTACATCTCGTTCAGAGACACTTAATCCAGCGCTAGATTTGGTTGCTCCCCTCTCCAGCGTGCTCTCACAGCATCCCAATCAAAGCCACGGGGGCCGTCTCTGGTGAACTCATTAGACGCCTGCGCTTAGCAGAAAGAGGAGAGAGAGAGAGAGCACCCCTACCCAAAGCACTCATCACAGCATCCCTCTCCGCACACACACACATATTTATGTAAACACAGACACAAACACATACGCTCAAAATAAACACACACTACATGTGTGCAGCGAGATGTACTTGCAGTCACAACAAATGCAGCTAGATATTACTAGCACTAGTGCTAGAAGATGACATAGCAAAGACACATACACATACACACACACATACACACACCTCCTCACTATTGGATTTTCAACTTATGATTACATTCATTAACAGGCATTGCAGTTGATGCGGCCTCACATCCTGACTCTCTGGTTTAGCAGGAGATTAATCATGGGCTTTTATCAGCCCACAGCAGCATCTCCCTCCACCTAGCAGCCCAGGGAGGGAGCGGAGCGGAGCAGGTGGGGTAAGAGGGGGGCAGGAGTCAGAACCAGGGGGGCAGCTACAGGAGACACAAAGGAGAGAGTGGTGGGTGGGGTAAGAGGGGGGCAGGAGTCAGAACCAGAGGGGCAGCTACAGGAGACCCAGAGGAGGGAGTGGTGGGTGGGGGTCGTGCACAGGGGGCCAATGGTTAAAAGAAAAATCATTTGCATCTATTTACATCCAGTGTCAAAACAGTACACATTTCATGAACATGCAGACAGGGGAACGTCATTAGGTCAAATTTGTTCCAGTGAATCATGTGCAGGCAAAAACATCAGACAAATTAAACTTTCTACTGTTTTGAAAACCTATGAAGAGTAACATTACTAATCCTCTTAGTGTTTCACTGTCAGAGTCTAGCTTATGAGACTATTATCTGCAGTGTCAACAGAAAACGAAGAGTCTTGAATGATGAATGCATGCCGTAAGGGAGAGAGTGGCTTTGTTTGTATTTTTTAATTGTCTTAAATAAACAAAGGTAAGATGCCTGTGACTGTGTTTGTTTATGTGTGTATGTTTGTGTGTGTGTGTGTATTTGTGCATGTCTATAAACGTTTGAGTTGAAGATGGGTCTGGAAAATGGGGATGTTTACGCTCCTTGTATCATTCCTCAAGCTCCAGAGATGGTGGGAAGAGAGAGAGAGAGAGAGGAAGAGAGAGAGAGAGAGAGAGAAAGAGAGAGAGAGAGAGGAGAGAGAGAGAGAGAGGGAGAGAGGGAGAGAGAGAGAGAGAGGAAGAGGAGAGAGAGAGAGAGAGAGAGGAAGAGAGAGAGAGAGAGAGAGGAAGAGGGAGGGAGAGAGAGAGAGAGGAAGAGGGAGGGAGAGAGAGAGAGAGAGAGGGAGGGGGAAAAAGGTGAGTGATATAATTCTTCCTTCACCGCCCTGCGATGCATTACCCAGGATGTACAGCAAATTACACCCAGTGTCCATTAGTTCCTTTCAGGGTTAATATTGATGCAGATATCATTTCTATCCGCCATGTCATTTATTTGAAATACTATGTGCGCTGGTAGCTCCGGCAGTGAATCAAATCAATTGATAGAGCAGTTAGCCCGGGCGGCCGGGGCTGCCCGCGAGGCGCTGAGCGAGCATGAAATATTATGGAGATTGTTCTTTAAAGTGATCTCTTTATCATCATTTGTCTGCAGGCCGGCCGATCCTATCCCGCCACTGCCTCCCTCTTGGCCACCAGCTGTCATAACTCAATCAGCCGGATAATGCGCCGTGCGCGTGTGTGGCATGTGCCTGGTGGGAGTCGTGGGGCTGAGCTGGAAGGAAAGGAGGCGGGGGGGCAGGGGGGGGGGGGCGGTTGTGTGGTCGTTGTGTGGTCGTTGCCCCCCCCCCTTTCCCACAACATACTCACACATGCTCATACACACTGCTTAGACATGCACAAATTACTATGATTAAATACACACATACACATATGTTGTGTGGGTATGCATGGACACAGATGAACCCCCAGCCCCCACCCACACATGCACAAACACACACACACACACACACACACAAATATGCACAAGACACACACACTCTATAATACACTCACTCACGCACACACACCCCCACCCCCAACCCTGCCATCCGTTGGTCCCCTGCCGCACGGCTGCCACATTTGTCAGAGAGCATCCGGCGAGCAGCTCATCACGCGCGCTGATGGCCCGTCTCTCTGTGGCCTGCTTGTTTGTGTCAGCTCCTGTGTGCTCGTCTGCTAGTTTATGTCAGCCACTACTGTATGCCTCCCTCTGCCACTGATGCCTTCTGTCATGTTTAACTGGCTGAGGGGCTACTGCCCCCCTGCAAAACCTACAATAAATCACCCAAGCCATAGGCCACTATTTGTTTTCTGGGCACTGGTTATACTGCTTGTTGTGTGTATGATGGTGTGCATTGGGGCCATTTGTTTATGGGTACTTAAGGGGAGCACATACGGTCAGCATCAACGGTGGGGGGGGGAGGGGGGGGAGGGTCACTGTCTCTCCTTTGTTCATTGTGATATGTGTTATGCTGTCAGTGTTTAGACAGGAACTATCCCCTCTCAAGTCCCTGTCTCATCAGCATAAACAATTACTGCTGACTAACCAGTAATGAATCAGATACAGGAAGTTACAGATACAGGAAGATATTCATATCTTGCCAGCATGCATGTGACAGCAGACCAAAAATGGTCAGAATTGAAAGATACAAAAATTTGTTGATGACGATTCCCAGGACATGGAAACACCAGGGCACATGCAACCTTGTGGCCATGTAGCCCCACCAGGCTAATAAGGAGTAGAAGCCTTTGGTCCTTGGGGCCCACCCCTCCTCAAAGCTGGGGAGACTGAAAGCAGTTTTCTCGCCAACCGTTGCAACCATTACAATTTTTTTGAGAATATGTAAACCGCATGAAACATGTCATGTAGGATCACCGACAACCTCCGGACACTCCAAGTTTCTTATGCTTCTGTCCAAAGGGGGGCACTGCAATTGATGTATGTCTTAATTTCTAGAACCACTTAAGCAGCAGTTTTTAAATGTGATGTTTACACTTGACCACATTTGCTCACAACTGCTTAAGTTTCATTTGGCTCACTCACACATTTGGCTTTACAAAATGGCTGCCAACAGCCAATCAGAATTCAGTAGCCAGGACAATTTTGTGCCTATACCTTGTGATGTTGCAGGCTGCATTGTTATCACATTCTTTAGATGCATGTCAAATTTAGTGAAATTGCATCTATAGGTGGTGCTGCACTTGATAGATTTCAAGACATGCATGTGCCAATGTCTTGTGATATAAAGGTTCAAATTTGATGAAATTTGACATGCTGAATTACAGCCACAATCTTTGCATGCACGCCAACTTTTATGCAATTCTGTCCATAGGGGGTACTGCAACTAACACATTTCAATAGCTTCTTAGATCCCTATGATCATAATTTGTGGATATGGGCATGCATGTGTATCTGTCTGGGAGTAACATCTTGTGTGTAGACTTTACATTTACACACACACATACACACACACACACACACACACACACACACACACACACACATACAATCATACAAGGACACATAGGGGCACAAACAAACCCACACATGCACACACAAATACACTCATAGACACACATTGCAAAAGATGCACAGCACAGTGTTGCTAGAGAATGGTAGAAGTTTACCATTGTTGCAGATTTGTCTTAATGAGGAAGTACACTCAAGTTTGTGGCCTTGAAGAGAATATATGGATACTTTTGTGCAAAATTGGAAGGTTTTGTGGAATTTACCTTTATATATAATCAAGAATTTGAGTTGAGCAATCATTGAGCAACCAAGTGGAAAGCATGTGAGACTGCGGTTTACAATGAGTTGCAGGAGTAAGAGAAGTTGAGAAGCGTGATTCATTTTCTTTGTATGCAGCACCACGCGACAGTCATATTATGTACCGCTATGCAGTACATCTAGTTTAGAACACAGCTGATCAACCGTCTGCTTTTACTTTTGAATGAAGTTCCAGTCCTTGCATAGTGATATGAAAGACGTGAATTAGAAGCACAAAACCCATTTTCCTTGACAGCGGTCTGTTATAATTAGCAACGGTCTGTTATGGAGAAATAGCAGACCACCGAACGTTGGGAAGGCCCATTCAAGTGAATGGAGCATTCTTCAGCATTATGAAGAGCCATGTAATAAGTCAATGTAATGAAGTAGGAAGTGGTATAATAGTAGAACACATGGCACTTGGTCAATTATCAAGAGTGTTATTTGCGAGGCATTGTTACCGCCGGTGTGCATCCTCTAATATGATACAGACTAATTCATTCCTAAATGGCTCCTGATTTCTGTTTCAGAATACAGTCTAAAGCAAAGGGCTGTATTATTGAAGATCAGGTCACCGGAACCTAAGCAGCCTTAGCCATGCGTCGCTCTCCTCCGAACACCCGACTGATATTACATCACTTATGCTGCCCTGGATTTGGTGGCTGTAAAGAATATGTTGGCCTCAATGTTCAAACAGCATTAAATCATGGCCAATACTGAGCAATGGCCGCCCGCTGTAAAAATACTTGTTCTCTGTGCAAACAATTACAAGATGAGGCTCAGGAGGGTAAGGCATTGTGTTTCATCTTACTCTCTTTTGGATGGTGATCATGAGCGAAATAATGTGAAAAGGGGAAAATAAGGAGATTGCATAAAATGACAGTAGAGGCGTGAAACAGCTCTGCCCCTGTCAATGTGCTGATTGTAGCACAAGGCTAGACGATGACAAGGCCGGAAGGGGGAACAATGAGGGGCTCTTAGCACATGGCGACTTGCCATTTGTCACTGTACAGTGATAAAACGCGTCCAGAAGTGTCCTTTGAGCTCCGAAAAATGCCTGTCAAATCCATTAATCAAAGCAAGATGGCCGATTATGCTATCGCTAGCGCCATGAGATGGGGTGGGGGTGGGGGGCACTAAAAGGCCGGTCAGTGATACGACACTCCCCTCTCTCACACGCGCGGCACGGCCGTGACTAATGATGACCACTCGCCGGCCATATTGATCATGGCGGCCAGGGGAGGGGAAATGTGGAAAGAGGGAGTCCGAGAAACCGTCCCTTGGAACTTTAATTCATGACCAGGGCAAGGCCTGGAGCGCCTCTAATGAACGGGGTTTATTTTGGGTGGGTGGATTCTGCCTAGTGAGTGTGTTTCTTAACGAGACCTGTGAGGGGGATCAATGCGGGGCAATGGGAGGCAGCGAGTCTTCGCACAACTCCTGATTCCACAGACCGGGCGGGCAACATCCATCAACGCTGGTGTCACGACTGCAAGTGCGAGTCTAGAGAAGAGCTTAGCTGTCGTTGCTACGACGCTTGCAGAGTTTTGTCCATGTTTCGGGGGAGATCAAAAGCAGCACTCTTTCGGGAGGGCGCCAGCAGTTTCTCTCACTGAGACACCGTGGCTCTGCGGCTCACGAGCTGCAAACAGCTGGATGCCATTCCTCTGCCTTCTCGCCTGCCTCGCTCTGATTGGAGAGGTGGACGAGAGGGGTGTTCTGCTGCCGCCGCCACCGCCACCGCCTCGCCCTCACGATTTTTCCACAGATTCAGCAGGAAATGTTTTTTATTGTGCATGTTTTGCCTCGCCGATCCAAACAACATAACTCCACGTGCCTTTGCTCAGCTTCAGGCCCATGACAGGAGTTTGCTTTTAATGGAGTGCATTTGCAATAATGTGTCTTTATTGTGTTGGCCCAGAGGGAAAGCGGCTTGCTCCGTCTAACTATCCAAATGGCTTGAAGTCTAACTGGCTCAAATGCGCAAAATCCAATCGTTTAGTCACTGTTTTCCATTGCTTTGAGATCTCTTCTGTGTATACCGGTAGCAGACACGCCGAGTGATGGCCTCGGGCAGTTCTCAGAAGGCCGCGCAGCGCGCAGCAAACTGCAAATTACACAGCGTGCTGGCGCAAAGCAACCCAGCCAAAACAACAAGCACTTTCGTCTTTCATTCCCAAATCATACAAAAACAACATCCAACTTGGCCCCCCGAAAACCAAAGTGGCACGCCCACTGGCACGTTCAAAAGCCCTCGCGTCCGATCTCGGCTCCGCAGAACACCTATTACATGAGCCCTCGTTGGCAGTTTTTCTTTCCCCGGTCACCCCCTCCCTCGTAGCTGTTCATTCATGAAAACTCCCCTCCTCCCCTCCCTCCCCACCTCTCTCTCCCGTCTGCACCTCTGTCCCAGTCCTCCCGAAGCTCTGTCATTCGGCGCAGCTGGTTCGCTTTAAGAACAAGGCCCCAGCGGTTGGTGGTGGCCACCAGACGGAACAGCGAGCCAATCCGTGCGGCCACAGTCATCCGCACCGGTCCGGGCAGCTCTCGCAAAGTTAAATATAGAAAGCCTTCTGGGTTGTCACAACAGATTTAATAAATTCCTCCCCGACAGTTTTGCGTAATGCACCCCTTGTTTTTAAAAGACCCAAAACACTCCCTTTCCCTTGTTGTTTATTTTCCTTAAGCCCACTTTGTTGATCTCGAGCTGTCGAAAACACACCAGCTCAGCGCTCGTGTGCTGAGAACAAGCTTGGAGTGTTTAATAAACTTTATTGGCTTTCTGTCTAGGGGGGCACCTCCCACGATGACTGCAAGAGGGAATACGACTAGGACAGAGCGAGAGGAGGAAAAGAGGCGTTATCGCCATTACACCATCCGATGAGCAAGAACAGACGAGGAGGTAAGTCATCTACATTTTTTTGACAGTTAACACTGATAACGCTCCAACTGGAGGAAATACCAATGAGCCAATGACCATAACCACCCAATTGTCTTTGAAAACGTGCTTCGACTGGGAGATGGAAACAATCTAGCACATACAATTAATATAAAAAATGCAACAGGACCACAACAGGCGTCAACAACAACAACAGCGTCGCATTGTGCCAGGAACCCAACCAGGAGAAACAGCAAAACAGACCATGAGCAGAGCAGGGGACAGGAGAGCAGCCTCGACCAGAGCACAGACAGATGCAGTGTGTCGCCCAGCTGTGGGCGAGCAAGGCACTTGGGCTGGGCGTCTGCGCACACACACACACACACACACACACACACACACACACACACACACACACACACGCACACATGCCCCCAGTAGGCTGGCTCTCTCTGTGCCACGGCACCAGAAGGCACGGCTGTGTGCTGAGCGTCCTGAGAAAGCCTGACGGTATGGCGCGGCGCTATCAGGTGTAGATAAAGGCCATGGAAAGACTGAGAGCAGCAGACAGAGGAGCTTGGTCTCTATCGCTGCAGGCCTGCGCACACTTCCTCTCGACTGCTCTCTGTTCTGTTCAAAATGTCCCTTTTTCGTTTTTTCGCTTTCTTTCCCTCGCTCCACCAACTGCTTTCATCATTTCTCAATTATTCTCTTTTTTTTCTGTCTTCTATTTTCTTCATTTCTCCTTCCCATTTTCTTCTTTAATCATTCTCTTTCTGTGTTTTTGAAAGGCCCCTTTAATGGCAAAACCCATTTTGGCGTGACTCTGGATCAGTGATGATGTAGAGAAGGGCAAGAGGTGCCTTGAGGCCCAATGATACCTAGTGGGCTTACATTTCTGCGCATAAACCAATGAGGTAACATGCACCATGAAACTGTAGTTTTTCCTAAGCTGAGCTTGAAAGGGAATATAGGAAATTCAGGGCAGTTTGGGTTTAATCATGGGCTGGGCAAAAACCAATGAACACAAAAGTAATAATGATTTAAATTTCTGCTCTCTGTGGAGCGCAACACATGTTCCTCTGAGCGGGGAGTACGGCATGTTCCAAAAAAAACCTGGGCTCTGTTTCCCGTGGAACGGTACCATATAACCAGACCATACCGTGATCTGTTAATGAATAACACGTACAATTTCCATCACTTGCCATATTAACCTGCCCGAGAACCTGAAAAACAGTCTCCCCCCCACCTCCAGGGGAACGAGTGCAGATGTGAGGAAGGTCAAATAAATGGCCATGATTCATCCGCAACCCTACGCAACCCTACCCCAACATCCACTTAGCCCAAAGCCTGTCTTGCCAGGAGCCACCTGTTGCCCCCTTTTTAAAGAACTCCGAGCTGCACAAGGTCTGTCATGTGGAACCTGTCTTTCGGCCTTCCTCGCGCCAAAGACTTCTAATGATTTAAATAAAAATTGTACACGGCCTTGGAGACGTCATTCGGCTCCCCCATGCACACTCAATAGTGTGTGTGTGTGTGTGTGTGTGTGTGTGTGTGTGTGTGTGTGTATAGTGGCCATTCTCTTCCAGTAATGGGAGAGCCAGATGCTAAGTCAATCACAATCCCACTGCCAAGCGTTACTGTACACAGCTGTACATAACTTTGGGATGGATTCATGCAACAGTCCATTGGCTTTTATAGATTACCGAAAAAAAAAAAACATGATTTGTAACGGTGCGTAATGGGGAACGATTTTATTCACTTCGGACTAATTTAACAACAATTCTAATCACGATTCTTCCAAGAGAACCAGGAAAGAATCAAGCAGACATAAGGCCCTTTCTTGGACCAATCACAGAGCATTTCTCTAGGCTCCAGCTCTTTTTCTTCCCTTTCTTTCCTATCACCACAATATTTAAGCCCATCTAGACTTTCAATTACTTAAAATGCCCTTTTGATCAAATTTAATTAAAGGCGGGCAATTACTTGGGCGAAATTAGCAGCATTTAAATGCGTCCATTTACTTGATTAAAGTTACATGATGAGAGTGAGGTAAGCTAAGACCAATACTTGCGCGATGAAAGGGCAGGGGAGAGATATTGGGTGTCAGGTGTGGCCCCGGGAGCGGAGTGTAAAGCGCCGCATTACAAAAAGCCGCAGGTGAATAAATGAAGAGCAAGTGGCGTGTCGCTTCCGTCGCGGTCGAGCTCGGCTGAGTATCGTGTAAGGCTTACAGCTTTCTGAATGCCGTGTCACATAGTCGCAGCGCGATTCTTCGCATGGCACGGATACTCCAGCCTCTGGTTACCGCTCTGAGAAACACACACCTAGCCAGCTCCATTTCTAAGGCCAAAAGAGAGCGAGAACGAGAGAGGTGGAAGGATTGGAGGGACTCAAGACTCCATTCTGATTCAGTTACAATTTATGCCATTCATTAAAACATTTATGTTTTAAATATGATATGTCACAGAAACCACAGTGAAATCTAAGGTCAAAATGCTTGTCAGAGCTAGAAACAGGTTATATGTGAACTTAGTTTCCTCTCTTTCTGGAAACAGGTTATATGTGAATTTTTTTCCTCTCTTTCTTGTCACTTTCCATTTTCACTGGCCACATTAGTGCCAGTCAGGAATGAGAAACTGCAGACCCTCATGCTGGTTGGCGTTGTCGGCAGGGGAAAAGAGCTCATAGATTGTGTGAACTGGCGTTCTCTGCTGAATCTGTGTGTGTGTGTGTGTGTGTGTGTGTGTGTGCGTGCGTGCATGTGCCTGTGTGGGGCCTTTGACTGGCCGAGGAACAGGTAGCCGTCACTCTTTTCCTGCCACGCTCAACACAAACCAGCCTCCACAGTCCACCCCCCCCCTCAGTTCCTTTCTGCCTGCTGCCGGCTATTATTTTCACATGTCATAAAGTCCCATGATGCTCATATAATCAGTAACATTCAGTGGTGCTGAGGCTTCTTACAAATAATTAGCCCAAATTGACCCGCGTCTTCCTCTGGGCCAGCCCCTCCACCTCCTCAGGGTCACAGATATGAATGATGAGGCTGGGGGGTTAACTGTGGGTCACGGACAGCTTCCTATCTCCCTGGTTATTTATTCAGGAGAATGAGAAATTGATCACATTATTGCGTTAAGAGGGACCTGATTCGTTATAATCAGCTGGCTATTGGCAGCTGGGTGCCAGGAGGCATTGCTGTTGCATTAGATATGCTCGGGCAGCCATAGGTCACAACTGGCCAGGCCATTTTACAACTTCGCGTCACCCCCACTGACCTTTTGATGACCACTTTACAAAATGGAGGGCTGGGCAAAAAGAAGAGGACAGCAATAAATGGCAGCGTGATATTACTCGCAGGGTGCACTCCGTTGCTCAACTGACAACTTAGATGCCGGGGTTGCTGGAGCAAGAATAGTCTAGTTAATAGTGAATTAGATAAACAAATAAACAGATATTACTGAAGTGGTTAAAACAAGAAAATTAGAATGAATTCATAAATTATTATTTTAATTCTTAATTTTGCATTATCTGCCATAGGTATGTAAAATAAATGTCTGACTTTGTGTATTCAGCTTAATTCAGTTGTGAACTGAATTTTGTATGTCATTTTGAAATACTTGTAATTACTTTAATTCCAACATGTGATGTAAGTAGCTCATTAGCATTGAAACGAAGAGCCAGTAAATCTGTACGTAGAGGTGAAAAAAGACAGACCGAGGACATGAAGCCATGTGTGTCTGTGTGAAAGGGATGGGGGACGTCACTCTTCACAAGCAAACAGATGTCACAGGCTAATACTGTAAAATTCCCTGGTGTCTTTAATTCAGTTGTGAACTGTAGTCCCAGTTCAGCTTTCTTATGACAATCTGCCACTTTTGTCAGGTGGAAACGGCTACTTTTGCATCACATTCTTTGTGTTGGCACCCCAATTTTCCATTTTTTCCCCCTTACTAACCGTTTAAGGATAAAGGCATCTGTTAAAATGGTGTCAGATCAGAGCAGGCAGGAGATTCTTTGATTCTGCCATGCGAGTCGCACACTATTCCAAAGTTGTGGACAAAACATCTATTTTGTACTGCAAAGCAAGAGAGCTGAAACTACAATTACTTCATGGTATTTGGAATTAATAATTCACAGCGTTAAACATATTACAGTTAAGAAAACGCTTTGAAGTAATGCATCAAAACATACACAGGGAGACTGTTGTGATAAATGTAAAAAGAATAGTCCACTTTACTGGGTCTGTCCTTTCCTCTGCTCTCAGGAGGTAGTGGACATCATCACAGGTCATTAATCAGATGTGTGCTGCTTTTGTGTGCACAGGGAGGGTTCCTGTGTTTGTTCAGAGTTGTGATTTAGACCAGAAAAGACTTGGGTACAGTGGAGTATCTTTCTTCTCTGTACAATCTCTGATATCAGGCCTGTCTCTCTCTCGATGGTAGAAGTCACACTGCGAACTCTGTTGCACAGTCGTTGGCTGGGTGGTGTGTGTGTGCCTGTTTAGGGTGAAAAACATCTGCATTTAAATTATTCCACTTCCCCAGGCTTGAATAAAATCACCTCCCTCCTCAAAACAACAACAACAGGAAGAGAGCCATTTTTACAATAGTTTCACCAAGATCTGTAAGAGGTCTGAGCTTCCTGTGTGTAGACTGTGTGAAAGCGCTTTAGTTGTGAAAACTATGTCTGAAAAACAATATTAAGAAGAACATTTTCAAATTAATAGACAGACAGACAGACAGATAGATAGATAGATAGATAGATAGATAGATAGATAGATAGATAGATAGATAGATAGATAGATGATGGCACTCTCCTATATCTGCCATTGTGGTAACCATGGACAAACTGTTATCTGGTTAATCATTATCTAGGTGTTGCCACTGGCTAACTGGCTTAAAAACACACAGGTCATAGAATCTGCTCCTCAAATACCCAATGTGGGAACTGGGAAATGTTTGCACTATGTCCTGTTATTTATACTACATGTACATTATAAAAAATAAATAATATATAATTATAAGTAAATGTAAAAGGGTTTCATTTGCAATTTAAATTGCACAAATAAATGAATGATATAATTTCACTTAATATGTGGTACGTATAGAAAAGCAGAAAGGGTGTTAGAGGTTAGAGAATGAGATGGTTACTTAACATGATCAAACTGGTGCATTGTATTAAACATGTACCATGAAGTATAATTTGATACATACACCACATTTATTTGTAATCTTTAATTAATTATTTATACTATAATTTAATTCACATAATACTATCAATATTTTTGTCAATAAACTGTAAATAATACAGAGACAAATATGAGTCCTTTACTAACAAATGTGTCATAATTATGCTAATATGCAGAAAAGACAGGTTTATGTAAACCTGTGATCATGTGAGCATTGGTGATACATTTTTAAAAAGCAACCTACGGGAAGGCAGAGCATCAGTTGGAAAATGAAGTAGAAAATCTACAGCAGTAAATATTACACGTTCAAAGTGTTCAGGTTCTCATAAGTAAGGCCCATTCTGATCCATGTTAAAATACAGGTTGGAGCTCTTTACGGCTACGGAGCCCCAGTCTGTTCAAGTGAATGGTGCTGAGTCACATAAGAAAGCTGGGCTCTTCAAGCGAGACTCGTGAAGTAAACAAAATCTCTTCCTCTTAACATTCCACTGTCACACTCACAGGTCTATGTCCAGCTCAAATGCAGAATTGATCTTACTGGCTCATAATCGAATGGAGACACTTAGAAATACCCCCTCCTGCCACCTTGTGATCTCCCCAACGGTAGTCAGCATGAAGTCAGTGTATACACCCAAACGCCCCCATGGTTACTCAGATGCTGTCGTTTGTATGACTAATGCTTAAGCTTCGTTTATATGAAGTTTACCTTGTCGATAAATCATTATGCGTCTGGTGAGAAAAGGCAACGACAGGTACTGTGAAGAGGCCCTGACTACTGAGTGAGAGTGACTAAAATAGCCATTGAGTACTAAGGGCATGTAGGATAATATGTTCAAAACCTGTCATGGGTTTTGAAGAGAAACAGCTATAGCACATATATGAATCAACTTGAAGCTGTCCAGGCCTAATTAATGACGATGGAACAGCTTAAAAGTCTGTTTCTGCACAGTTTCATCCACTTCATGGGAAACATGCTTTACTTTACCGCTACATTTAATAGAACTGTATGACACTAGTACAAGCCCTGTGTGACAGCTGACATACACAGTTCTGAAGGCTATTTCTAAAATGTGACAGCTGTCATTAAGGCAACTTTTGTCAGCAAGTTGACATAACGCCTGTGTTAAGTGATAAAATGTTGTTGACGTAAAGCTATAGACGTCTGCGCTGAGTTGAAATAGCATGTGATTGCAACTGCTAAGTAACTAAGTGTATATTTATAAAATGTCAGATTTAAATCATGCTGAAATTTCAATTAATCTCAATTAATGCCCTGTAAAAGGAGCTTTAAATGTCACATCAACATTATATCAATATGTACATGGGTGCAATGTAAACATCAGCGCTTATAAATATTTTTGTGTGTATATCAGTGCAGTCATGTTATAAATGAGTTCTATAGGAGTGCAACTGTGCTGACAGTCCCCAGTGTCAATCAACTTGAAACAATTTCAAAATTCAACATTGTGGGAGCTGACATGAAGAGTTAGCATTGCATGACATTTGGCCAGAGTGTGTTCACGTCTGCTGTTTAAGACAGAAAGGGCTTACTATATTGCAGTTTGACAGTTCCTCGAGACAACTCGTACCTCGAGACTTAAGTACGTCTCTCCCTCTCAATCCCCCCACCCCTCCCCAGTGCATGTGCGTGCAGGCAACCGTGGCGGCGAGTGTGTGTGAGTGTGTGTGTGAGTCTGGTCCAGGGAAAACAGATCGCTGTGACACATTCTGCGACCCTATGAAGACTGCTGAACACTCTGGTGCCACATTCCGGAGAGTTCCTAGTGGGCCCATGATGGAGCTGTGTTCACGCTACACTACTGACATGTGGCTCACGTCAGGGCTTCAGTCTGATGGATGAATAATCTCTTTCTCTTCACGTTCTGTTTTTCCTCCCCTCCCCCTTTCTCTACCTCCTCTCCCGTGTCAGCTTTTCTCCCTCTTTTTCCGACAACTGCTATCCTTTGCCTTCCATCTTCTCCTCTTTCGCACAGCACTAAATGTTCCGCGCGAGGGCCTCTATGACTGTGCATTTCTGTGTCGGAAAAAAGAGGCGAGCAGGTCAATTTGTTCCTCGGCCGCACACACTTGCCCCTGGTGACCCCCTACCACCGCCACCCCTCCATTCTAGCCTCCCTGCTTTTTCTCCTGGTGATCAATGGTGCCTGACCCACCCTGTCACACAAGTGCACCACAAGTGGCGCCCGTGGCTGAGCGACCGCTGCGTCCGACTCTCTTGGGCCACTTACCGGTCCTTGAGCCCTAGAGCAGTGTGTGGGAGAGTGGCCGAGACTGGCCCAGCCCCCACACACACACACACACACACACACACACACTCTCCCTGTCCACCCCACCATTTACATGCTTTACAAGTGACTATCCTGTTCTCACCTGGTAAGGTCATCCCTTACTGCCGGCAATTTGCGTCTGGCTGCCCAGGGCTACGTCTTTCGTAGGGAGACATTCAGCCGCGTTTATGGTGCCTTGGCCCAGTAAAGCTGGAGTCAGTCTGCATGCACAGTGCTGGGGAAGAAAGGCTGTATGGTGGGGAGACACACACGCAGACGCAGTCTCACTGGGGCCCACTTGACGACACTGTAAACTTACATGGGCCTCCTCGATAGTTCCAATGAATCTTCATACGTGCATGTTCAATTTCCCCTTC
This sequence comes from Alosa alosa, assembly GCF_017589495.1. NCBI lineage: Eukaryota > Metazoa > Chordata > Actinopteri > Clupeiformes > Clupeidae > Alosa > Alosa alosa. The sequence continues at coordinate 6,351,701 of NC_063202.1, forward strand.
ATCTTCTATTGGGGGGGATGCTCTTTGGCACAGAGCAGATCTGTGGCTGGGACTTTTGAGTGTACATGAATCACATTCATCAACAGACTTACTGCAGAAAGCATCTTTCAGATTTAGCTTACTTTTTGATATTAAACACACATTTATGGTAGACTTCAGAAATGATTATCCATTACTAAAAATACTACCTTAAATGTGAGAAATTGTGGTGTAGAAAGTATGCATGTATACATTTTTTACATTGAAAAATTAAATTTACAATATTAGTATCAACAATGTCCAGTTTTATTTTAAACCGCTTAACAGCTTGATTAAGAACTAAAATGGTTTACTCCATAAGCACTGTTGTGTGATGTTCACTGTGACTCACCCGCACTCATCTGGCGAGAGAACTGGCCCTGGTCTGGCTCACCATTAGTCATTGGCCACTTCCGCTTTTCAGCCCTCTGGTATGCAACACCACACATTGAGCTCTGGCACCTATAGGAAAAAATAACATGTTGACATATTGCAAATCCTATATGACCACCGTCTCCTCTCTGCTGTAAGACATGGTGCTACTGACTAATTCTTAAGCTTAGCTTATTTCCTTACACTAGACGGGGGTATACATTGATAGATAGAGTTTAAATACAGTTTAATTATGATTAATTCATTTTAACCTTTGCTGACATTCTCAGTTATTTTCCGAGAAACACAATGACTTTCTGAAGTGCTATGAATATTAATGGTGATAATAACAGCAAAAGTTCATAAGAGTTTCAAATGTCTTAAATAATTTAGTAATTTTTAAACATGGGCAATTGTGACCTGAACAGAACCGTGAGATTTAAACACAACTTCTTAGATACCTAAGAATATACATGCAAAACATGTACATACAACCACCAATACATCTGTATTAGCTTAAAAAAAAAAAGATTAACTCCACTTAATATCATTAAACATCAATATCATGTGCGTATTGTCTGAAAAAAAAAACAGCAGTGCAGTCATGGGCCGAGGCCAACCGATCACCTCATCTGCAGTTTCTGTAGAGATATTGGAGGAGACCACACCAGAGAGCTGATAAATTCTGTGTGTGTGTGTGTGTGTGTGTGTGTGTGTAATCCTGCCTCCTGGTTGCAGCAAGCCTGCTGCGGTGGTCGGTCAGGGTCTGTTTGATCTGGGGCAGACTGAGTGACTCACCGATGCTCACCACTCTCTCTCTGCGCTCTGTGCCACACACCACACCGCACACACGGCTGTGGGAACTCCGCAGGTTGGCAGAAAGGTCTGAAGGGTCGTGTCTGCTCCGTCTGGAGAGTGTGTTATGACTTTGGGCACACACCATGTCTGTCCATACACACATACGCACGCATTCACACACACACACATGCACACACACACACACACACACACACACACACACACACACACACACACACACACACACACACACACACACACACACACACACACACACACACACACACACACACACACACTTACAGTAGGAAAGATAGATTGGCACACACAGTTGGACACACTCATACATGCTTGTACATACTCACAACCTCACACACACTAAACCATGTATCGGAAACATGTACATTGACCACATACACACACACACACACACACACACACACACACACACACACACACACACACACACACACACATATACACCTTCAAAGGCATCCGGTGTGGGCAAGCTATACAGTGATCTATTATAGCTCCCAGCCTGCAACAGAGACTCAGAGAGATAGCGCACTATGCTAACAATGACACACACGCTCCAGAGCTTTCATGCAAGGACCTGACATGACATCATACAAAAACATAACCGTGGGAACATCACACGTTTCTTTTCTTTCTTTCTTTCTTTCTTTCTTTCTTTCTTTCTTTCTTTTCAGATCTGCCCTTTAAGATCTCTCTGCTCCATGGCCTCGGCCCCGTGCATGCTGTGGATCACGTCTGACTAATCAGCGTTGTGTGTCTGTGTGGGCTTGTACAGTCCCTGTGCAGGGGAGTGGGGTGGGGGGGACGGACGGACCCCCCTGGTCCCAGAGGTGGGCCATTACAGGCCAGATGAGGTTTAATTACCCAGAATTGTTAAGTGCGCTCTGGTGGGGTGGGTGGATGTGACGCCTCCAGTACTCGCCCACTGACTCGAGTGTGACACAACACCACAGTCTGTGTGTGTGTGTGTGTGTGTGTGTGTGTGCATGAGGGAGGGCTCAGGTACATTTACAGTCAGCTCTTATTGCTAGATCAATGGCGTTCAAAACTGTATGAAACAATACACAGAACTAAGCAAATGCAACATTAAAATACCATGATTACCGCTAATTCATTAAATGTTAGTGGCAATTTATTTTGCAATGGCAGTTTAAGATATTCATATTCACGATAAATATTATATACTATATCATAGCACAAATATATCATTCACTATACATGCCATATCATAGATATACTCGATGTACTACAATAACATTGTAATGTAATAGTTCTACTTATTTCTACTTAGGTATAAGAAAATTAAAATTTTCGCTAAAAATACTCTTGAATTGGATATTAGTCTCTCTTTGGCTAAGGATGAGATTATATTGGATTAAGGGGTATTTTTGCAATGCAAATGAATGCTCATGAAATCAATAACCCCAGTTCAACTCAATATACAAACTAATTAAGTGGTAACACAATCAAAGCAGAATAAAGTAGAGAGCAGAGCTTCTTCAGGAAAAAATCCAATCAAACCTTTTTATGTGAAAGATAAAATCTAAAGTGATCTCTCTTTGTAGAAATAATGGCCTGAGCTTTGTGCTAGTTTAATAAAGGAAACTTGTCTTAAGAGGTTACATTCAATGTGCATATTCTAATCAATATGAATTACATAGGGTTTTATCAGTCTTATCTGCACTAGACGGCTAAACTAATTAATGTTTTATTGAGTGTTTTAACTCAATTATTTTCCAAAGTCACAGAAAGGTACAATGAAATTTGCTCTGCTCTCCTACTTAAGAGCAGTCTAGTAGAGATCATGAGTGGCTCTCCTCTCCACTCATAGAGTGCTCATTTGGCTGCATACATACAACTGTATCAAATTAGAAATTATAATTTTGTTTTCAATTCTGTTGAAAATGTATTCACACACACACACACACACACACACACACACACACACACACACACACACACACACACACACACACACCATGGCATGTGTTTGTTTTATGTGTAAATTGTGACCCTTTCGCTTCCCAGCAACACCTCCCCCTCACTCACTCACACACACACACACACACACACACACACACACACACACACACACGCACACAACCAGCACAACACATCCCAGTTCATTCCAGCTGATTGCTCATTTTCTAATGCTAATGGCCAGCACGGCTCTGCTTTCCTCTCCGGTTTCCCCTGTTGTCAGCTGGCCGCTGAGGCTGTAGGCTGGATCTAATGGACTCCGACAGGAGGGAACGGATCCCATTCAAAGGGGATTTGATATGTGGCATGAATGTGGTGACCCTCAATGGACATATTAATGACCGTTATCATTCAGCCACTTTCCACCATTCATAAAAGCCCCCTTCTCTTTTCCCTCTGGGCTACCCCACACACACACACACACACACACACACACACACACACACCACCACCATGCATAAAGGACATGACTTATGGATGAGCTACATCATATATTGTTTTCACTGGCTTTTAGATAACGCGTCAAAGTAGTTGGGGGTTTGGGCGGTGGGGGGACTGGATGGACTTGAGGGTGGTGTTGGGGGGATGGACTTGAGGGTGGTGTTGGGGGGTGGGGGCAGGATGGACTTGAGGGTGGTGTTGGGGGGGTGTTGGAGGAAGTGGATGGGAAACATAGGTGCTGTAGAACAGTAAATAACAATATGGGGGCGTCCAGGATGTGGTTTTGCTCCATCCATGCCAGCCTTGGTGTAAAAACAAAGGCATGTACTGTAGTCAGATACAAGCAAGTCAATGTTTAAGCCAGTCCTCTATATTGATGTGACAAATCTATCCCCCAATATAAATGATTAACCAAGCATCATACTTGCTAGATTTGAACCTTAAAAGACATTCATCTATTTTTTGTAAATCTGAAAATAAGTGTGCACTAACAAACAAAATGTATTTTATGGGTTCCTACACTCCACACTCACATTGAAATCAAATTTACAACAAACCAAACTATAATCCACACACGTATTCAAACCTCATTCTCCACACAATATAATTAAACCTTGCTGTATAAGCAAAGAGACTGCTGCATGAATGTTCACTGGATATTTTTAATGAAAGATAACCTTTAAATGCCCCAATGTTTAATTTGAAAACACAACAGTTTACATGTTAGACTAAAAATGAGGCACGCAGACAGGAACCATGGTCTCAAATTATAAATAGTAAACTCTATAACATATACATTCTATACAAGACACTTGGGAAATAAGCAGATTGTATTATAAGAATATTTTAACAAAACCAAATGTGGTGCTTTCAAATACGAATGTGGGTGAGAGACAGGAAACGCAGGCAAAGCTGAAAACAGAAATATTGTAATTTAACTTATGGGGCAGGATGTTCATCAGTGTGTGGTTTCGCCTCTCCAAAACAAAGCTGGCCTCGTTGGGCAAGGCGCAATCGGCCCAGCGAGCCGCACAGTTAAATCTGCAGGTCTTTTGTGTGTGAGCACATAACCCATTCACAAAGACACTGTTCGTGTATTACAAGGGGTGTCCATCACAAACATGCAAGGCTCGGCAGCTGTAACCTGAGTGGGTTTGCCATGTACCTGGCTAAGATAACTGTCAAAGATTCGAAAACATACTCAAAAAAGAACAACAAACGCACAGAATTGACATGGCTAATTTATAAATCAGCAAGCAACCACAAAACTTCACCCCGCAGATTAACGTCTGATGATGAACACAAACTGCCTCCAAAATATTCCCACTCATGAAATGTCTCTCTGACAAGAGCCAAAACCAGACCTTGTAACTTGGTGCTATATTTCATATATGAAAGCATATGCTTGCTCTGAGTAAGTACACAGTAGAGTAAATGCTTTACCTAAGCATACAGCGCAAGGCCTCGTGTTCGGACCTAGCTCTTGAATGGACTGCAGTGGGTCATTCACGTGCAACTGAGCTGTTGGTGGCTGTGCAGGAGATAGTCATCCTTTCACACATGTAGTTGTGTATGTGACTAGCACTTAACATCTCATATCCAGAATCAGAGCTCAAGTCAGCTCTGGATGCTTTATCTCTTACAGTGAGTGACATGTGTGTCATGTATGTATGATCATTTAGGATGCCAGAGTGGGTTATATAAGGATCCTTTTAAAAATTATTGTGAAAAATGAGTAAAACAAAACACGGAAAACACTTGTAAAAAGACAGATTCGATGTCACCTATATATTTGAATTAGCTTTACATTATTAATCTACAGAAAAGTAATATTTTTGTTAACTTTATTAACTTCAACAGACAAACAAATGTAATTGTTATAGAGCCCAAAACAGACAAAACAAAAATCTCCTAGTATACTAAGCCATACATCAATGACAATGACTAGAACTTAGCAAGCATGTCAAAACTTACCATGAGAACGAAAAGCCATTGCCAATTAATACAAAAACTGCATTTACACCTATTCAAACGTTTTCCACATACAAAAATTGCAGCAATTAGTAGAGTGTATGAATTACAGACTGTGAACAGTGTTCTAGGTTTACAAGGTTACTGCCATCGTATATGACCTGATGTGGTGGTACTTCATAGAGGGTTGGTTATCTCATTTTAGGCAAATTATGAATTTAATGATGAGGCCAAAACTAGTTGTGTAGACACACACAGTGCTGCCTTTATTTTATCTCTAACTTTTAATCGCTTATTTTCTACATCAAGAATCCGAAGGAAAGTGATGTAAGTTTTGACGCAAGCAGGATCATTCTAACAACTATTAAAAAACAAAACTCATCCAGAGGTGGGCTCACGATAAAGCACCCCATGTGCTCCAGAGCCAAGAGCTTCTGGAGAGAAGCAACAGGAAGTCCTCGCTCAGAATCTGACAGAGATACAGCTTCCTGCCGTCACTGAGACCGAGATAGCCTGCGATGAAATCGAACACAAGGAAGGAGAAGAAGGAGCAAATGTGGGAGGGGAAAAAAAAACACCTCTCCTCCACAGACAAGTTTCTCAGCGAGCGCCCCAATTCACTTTTACAGTCGAGAGATCAAAACAAGCCGCCATGTTGTTTCCAGGGAACAAATGTCTTAGCAGCTGGCGCGGTGTGAACACAGATATAATGCTGACAGGAAACTGAGGCACTGGCTTGTGGAGCTAATTATGGGGCAGAGCCATGGGGGCAGGTTCACAAACACCACTTTTTTTTGTGGCGTCACTCCGGGGGTACATGATTAACTTCTATTAAAGGGTTTCTTCTGGCCATAGGTCAGCCCGTCTTGGTCGGTGGTATGACTGAAAGGCCCAGACAGAAGGAGGGGGGTGGTGTGGGTCGGGGCATGTGGGGGGTGGGTGGGCTGGAGGATTGCGTTGTTGAGATCCCACAGAAACAAGAGCAACAATCACAACATGCTGATGGCTGAGCGAACTCCACCCAAGAGCTGCTCTCCGACCGAGATACGTGTAAGCAGTGCCTTACTGCATTCTTTTAGGTTTAATTGTCCCTCTTTCGGGCTTGTTTTCACATTCAGTTAAGTTTTACAGTGTTGGGATCACCGGGGAGAGAGGCACGTTATGGGCCCTCTCCCCCTTGCACCACGCAAGCAAAGCCTTGTCTCATATAAGCAGGGAGGTGGAATTCAAGCCGAACCCATCCAAATGAAAATACCTTCGCTTTCGGGAAACTAATTACATCTTTACCCGTCTCCCTGTCTGAATAGAGTAGAGGTGGCCAATTAACCTGCTACTCAGAAAGGTCCTTTATCATTTGGTTACAGTGAACATCTAGACTTCTTGGGTCACATATTTGAAAAGTCTGAGAGAAAATTAGCCTAAACTCTGGATGCGTATTCGGCAGTACTGAACTGAAGGCTAGTTTATTTTTTGCCTTGTGGTGGTGGAGGGAGCTCTGGGCTAGCAGTGAGTCGTCCTTTCACTGCTCGGCCTGGCCGTGCCTCCTTCAGCCAGCTTGGCCGTATTTAAAAAGTTCCTTTCAGCACATCTGCCCTCTTTGTGTGGGCTTTTATTCACCTGACTTGCTCAAGAGATTCGCTTTATCTTAAAGGTCACTTCATTCAGCCAGGCACCAAACAGAATTGAATATAACCGTTCTGATCTTTCCCTCGCAGAATTCATGCTTGAATTCATTCAAATAAAAAAGAGGGGACTTTGGCCAGCAGCAGAAAGAACTGAAAAGGCCCAAGCTGGGCTATTGAGAATGTCTCATGTATCATACAGTTCCACTTACAACAGAACATTTTCATTTAATGACACCGAACATATTAACCTTGGTCACCACCCAATTACTCAGAATAAGTGAATTATCTGCGGCCGAATGTAATTTGAAAATGTTGTCATGCAATACTAGGCAAAAGGAAAGGGTGGAGGGGGGGTGGAGGGGGTGGAGGATATGGTGGGGTTAAGAGAGAGAGAAATGGTGGGGGTCCGCTTTCATTAATCCAACTCTCATTAAAGAGCAGGCCTCTGGGTTATTTCAAATCCATTAGCTTTGAACAGGTGATTCCTGCTCCCCTATTCACCACCGGACCACCGAGATTCCCAAGCCGGAATGCCCCCGTGCACCTGCGGTTTAGAATGACATGGACACAGACAGAGAGAAGGGGGGAAAAAGTGATTTGATGAGCTTTCCTGTCTCAGCTCTCCTCTTTACCAAACACCCTGGCAAGGAAATGTACTGCGGCCCCCATTCATATTTAATTAGGCCCTTCTGACATCACCCATAGGTAATGTTACAGCATTCAGGTTTAGCCACTATGGCTGCGATTGAGTCGAATGTACATAAAGCATGCAGCTCCCAGGAAACTCAAGGTTTTCGGAGATGGATCAAGTCACACAAGAGGCCAGATGCACTTTTTTTTCTCTCCTCTGAAGGCTTTCATTTCATGGAATAATAGAAGGGGCACCATGTGTTGAAGTCTTACTCAGCATAGCAGTGAATGATGTAAATGACACCAGATGGTGAATATTCAATATGTCCGATGTGGCTGGTGTCATATGACTACGTGTTCTAACCTGCCATAGTCCCTGCCCTGACACAGGTACAGGCTGATTGAAGGTCCAACTGAGGGGGAGGGATTCAAATGTCAGGTTACCACAACTTTGTTGAACTTAGTGCCCTTTCAATGGATGAAATCATCATTTCCATTTGCAGCATAGTGTTTCCCATGTTCATTAAATTTGATTCTTATGATATAAAATAATGTAATCAAAATGTCATAATGGCAAAGCACACAATCACACAAAAGGTCATAATGTCAATACACACAATTAGACAATTAGATGCAAACTGATGAATAGACAACTTTTGTCTGAAAGGGCCACTGTGAATGAAATTGTAAAACTTTCCTCGGGATTAAAACATTTGTCTATTTGTGACGGGGCTTTGGATTTCATGATACAACGTCACAGGACACTCACCACTTGCTCCCCTCTTAACGATGTGCCTCGCGTTCGTAATTCACCCCACCCCCCTCACCACACGCCTGAAAACATGCTGGGGTCCATTGATAGGCGTCCATGTCGATGCCTGACAAACCTCTAGGCACTTGGCTGTAATTGGAACGGTGGCTTTAATCCTCAGATCAAGACGAGCTCATTGACAGCCTAAGCGGGTGGGCATCCCAGCGGAGCCTTATTAGCGCAGACATCCTCCTACGGACACAGGCCACGTCAACACCCATGCATACAACTGTCATGCAAACACCTGACAACACAGAGAGGACCTTTTCCCAGACCATTAATTAGAAACCCTCAGAATATTTCATTACATTAATTATTCCACTAACACAACGTGCACTATTTTCTCACTGATGGGCACCTAGCATTAGGGAATATAAATGACTGATTTGAGTGATTAAATGAGTGATTTATGGAAATTGCTGTGATGATTGCTGTGTCATATGTGTCGGCTCAAACTGCATAAAACAAACAACACAATGTTTAATCAGTGCAACATATGCGTTTAATCAGTGCAACATATATCGACAGAATCTGAATCGGCTTACATGTCCAAGTGGGCAGATTGTATAATTGCTGACTGTTTAACTGCAATGACTTTCATTCAGTCAGACGGGAATGAAGTGAACCCGCCACACTGTGACCACCTCAGATATCTCTCAGGACAGAGGCCCCTGTTCTCAGTCCTGCGGAGACAGTTGGCAGATAGCCTCTCCTCTCATCTTGCCACAATAGAAATAAAGTCTCGCTGAAATTGCCCCGTGTCTTTTCCCCTCACCTTCTCTGGGGGTAATCTGGTCTCCGTTGCCCACCACCCCCTCTCCTCCACACACACACACACACACACACATACACACACACACACACACACACACACCTCGGCTACAAGCTATCCTCTCGGCCACACTGACATCTTCTTGGCAGAGACTCAGTGTCTGGCTCCAAATTCCATTTTGCGAGAGCCAGGCCAAGCCGCCCCCAAAAAGTGCCCCCAGTGTGTTCATTTGGAGCACCCAGTGTGTTCATTTGGAGCCCCTTGTGAGTGCCTGCGATGGGCTGTCACTGAACATATCAGCAGGGCACACATCAACAGAGACTCACACACCAGCAGCACCACGGCTAGAGAAGTGTGCTCTCCATCTCTCTCCACAGCACATACACACACATCCACACACAAGCACACACACACACAGATTCACACGAATGTACATACAAACACATGCAGCATTGATTATGATTGAAAGACTATGTCACATTGCATTGACATGCATTGTTTTAGCTTGCAATTTATCTAATACTTGATTAATTGACTTGAATGGACATGCACCAGTAAGGAAGACCCAAATAGTGGAAAATGCTGATCAAAGAAATATACAAAAAACTTAATTACCATTACCATTTAGAAAGCTTAAAATTAAAGACAGACAGGCTTTTCAATTAACCAAAAAGCATGCAATCAATGCTTCCAAAGACCAGAATTTAAGCAATAAAACAGATTAGTAATCAGTCATTAGTGCTATAGAAATGCCAGTGCATTGTTACACAAAGTAACCTCTGAATCCCTAAAAACGCCAGTCCCTTCAACGCATAGGATGAAATTGGTATGGGTAATTCCTCAGCCATTGTCCTCTGCAGAGAAGTTAGTCCATACAGGAACCAACATTACAAGGCTGATTGGTTGACCTCTGGCTGTGTGGCCCATTTAGGGGGAGGATGAAGGGGCTTTTTCATGTACAGGGGGAACAGGAGGTATCGCCCTCCCCATGCAGAGGGCCCCATTCAGGCCCAGTACAAAGCATTATTATTGGTTTTGAATTTAAATGTTAATTTGAGGAACTGTGTAACTGTGTGGCGGTGCGGGGCATTACAGCTCATTTCTCAATTCTCCATTTGGGAGAGGTTGGTTAATGGTTAAACGCTATACAACTACCACAGATGACCTGGCTTTACATACACAACAGGGTGATCGTCACACAACACAGTATTGCATCCAGCTCTTCCTTTTAAGAGTCTCTACATGAGAGACACTATTGTTTTTATTACGTGTCATATGATTATGTAGGTCATAGGTCATATGGTTTTTATTATTAAGTAATATTATGCTATTACACTCATAACCAGCATCAACAAATAAAGAAAGAAATCTAGCAAATAAGCAATGAAACAGTGCTAGGGCAAAGTGCTTACACTTCTCTGTGAACAATGCAACCTGTTGGACAAGCACCACGCTTGGTTGAGCAAAGAGAAAATGGATCAAAGCGGGAAAAAACTGTGTATGATTTTACCCCCACCACCCGTTTTCCCCCGGCACCACCCTGAGCAGTAAATGTCAAGTAGTCGTGGTTCATAAACGCTGAAGAGTCAGTATCGATCAGAAGACGCTGAGCACAGAGAGAGAGAGAGGGAAAGAGAGAGAGAGAGAGAGAAAGAGGGAGAGATGGAAGGGTCGTCCACCCACTCCGAGTGCCTTGTGGTCAGTGGGTCAGCACTATGCTGCGGTAGCTTGTGAGGAAATGAATGCACCAGCAAAGGACGGAGCGAGAGATCTATATGACGGAAATTAAACAGCATAATCAAATTGTTTGTGCAACCGTTTAGCATCCCATACCCCCCACCACCACTCATCCTCGTCCAGGCCAAAGCACTGACCACTAGAGAATGGCCATTCGGAGCCATTACAAGGTACAGCAATAACTAACAGCGATTAGGGGTATTGATAGTCGGTGGCCCACACACTGCCCTGAGAAATGTTATTTGGTCAAATAGCTGCAATAATTAAGTATATGAGGGTCAGTCAATTTAATCTGGGTTTTTTATGGATTGATTCCTTAATGGGGAAGGTAAGGTTCTGCAGTGCGCTCAAAATGCTTTGTATTGAAGTGGGCTGGCAAGATGGTTTAGGCTAGTTTCCTGTTTTTACTTGGTGTGGAAATAACCAAAGCTCTATTTTCCCATCAAAGGCCCTACACTGATATTGTCCACACCAGTCACAGTGACTGAATAAAACATGTCAGTCAGATGGACATTCCCTTTTATAAAGATACAGCTCAGTGGTTATATTTAGACTCTTCTCTATAACGTCATTAAAAGTTAACCCAGACGTCTGGGAGTTTTTTTCATTAATCTCAGGTGTGTAGCCTACAGAGCAGAAAAGTGTTTAGCATTCACACATAACTGCATATCAATTAGCGTGTGCCCTTTTTAATAAGGAAGTAGTCCAACCTAACCACCACTGTGAAACTAAAACGAGGAACCTGCTGTGGATCTCATACTTGATAATCCAATCCGCTGCAGCGGCGCAGGCATATCAAACACTGGCCCACCTCCAACAGGACAACACTGACCGGACAAGGTTGCATGTGGGATCAAGGTCGACAGGTTTCCGTGCTCCTCATGTGGAAAGCCTCCCGTAGCCTGTGACGGCCGCGGTGCACTGAACCCCCACCGCCACCACCACCCGCTCCCTTTATCAGAACCTCCATCATTTTCCCACGATCCTTGGGGTGAAAAAAAGGAGGCCAGGCAGCCATTCACAATATGCCCATGCATATTCATGCGGACTGTTTTACTGCGCACCTACACTCCTCATTACAGCAGGGTTAATGATAAAGCTGGAAAAGCCATGTGCATTTAGCCAGTGAATGGAACAGGTGCACAGCTACAGATTCGCTTTTTTAGGGATGGATACTTTTTAAAGGTTTGATACAGACCGTCACTGATAGCTTATATCGGCTAACTTATACTACTGTCACTGATACCTTCTATCTTATATGTCTATGAGTGAGGGTTTGTGTAGCCCTTGTGTGGCCTACTTATGCCTTGGCTGTACAGGTGTAATGCTATTTCTGGTCTCTTCCTTAAAGAAAAGCAGCTAAAATATACGGGGAGTGTTTGGACGCAGCGTGGACAGCTTGAGGGGGATGAGGAGCGCGTCAGCTGTCAGCGACGGGTGGCAGTTGAGGGATTATGTCCTCTCACAGGTGCCCTCTCGTCTCGGGGGCCAAAAATGACAAGTTCAATAAAACTCAGAGCGTCTTAGCAGAATCACTCCCACAGAGTAACCTACACTTCCACACAGGCCACAGAACAGCGGCGGTGCCGGGAGGTGGAGGAGAAAACAAAAAAAAACTAACTAGGAGACAAGCATGCATGCATGGAGGAAAATACTCTTAAAAAGTCTCACATTGCCTGGTGTCTTACTTTTAATTCACTTATGGTACATCACTCACCATCAGTTATATAATGAAACAGCACAGCTGATCAGGACAAAGTAAGGGACAGGAAGGTTGGAAAGGACATTTTATCAACGTTTTTGTGTCTTTTTTTCTTAAGGACATATTGTGATGAGGGAAATCTAATCATGGAGATGACATTAACGGAGAATGTCCGTGAGACTCTGTGCGTCTAAGACTCGAGGCAGACACTGATGGCTAAGGTTACAAGCCGTAATTCTGATGCTGAAAGGGGCACAATCAGCGTACTTAATCTTGAAGCGGGTCTCTTAAAGAAAAGAAAGCCGATCTGGCCTCCATTCTACTGTACCATAGAGCAAGTGTGTGTGTGTGTGTGTGTGTGTGTGTGTGTGTGTGTGTGTGTGTGTGTGTGTGTGTGTGTGTATGTGTGTGTGTGTGATTCTCCTTTAAATGGAGATACACATTAAATTACACACACGGGACTGGACATAGAGTTCTGTCAAAGAGAATACCAAACCTTCCTTTTGGGAAAAAAAAAATGTTTTTGTGTTTTCATACAAGCTGTCTTATAAGCCAGCCTACCTTTGAATGGGGTAAACTCAAACCGCTGAAAATCCAAGGCATTAGCATCACAATGTCACTAAATGTCTCTCTTGCAATAAAACCCTACTAAAAAGGGCCCTGCAATTTTGCTGGTGATGATAAACAGGGAAGGCGAAGAGGAGGAGGAGGAGGAGGGAGAGGCGCTTAGACGACAGAAGAACTGTAGGTAAGACAAGAACTTACTGTACGTCCACTGGCAAGCCCAAGCGATACCGCTCAGCGTTGGGGAATTGGATCACTGTGGTGTTTCTGCAAGCATGAATGCTTTATTAAAGTATGGCCCAAATACCCCCCTGCCCCCCTCTGCCCCCTGTCTGCCAGTCCACTGCCCACCTAGACCCCACATTAAGTCTGGGGACTCCAACAGGCACAATAGATCCTCGAAATGCAATATCTTACAGTCCCTCTGTTTCTCACCACACAAAAGGGAAGGGAAGGAGGGGGTGTGTGTGTGGGAGGAGGGGGGTGAACGGCGAGATAAATGACCCCTACGTTTGGACAGACTCCAGATGGCAGTGCCACTTAAATAAGCCATGTAAATACTATCTTAAAACTATGCCAGTCAAATGGCTAACTCGAATGTCAAAGTGACAGAAACAGAGGGAGCTGGAGACCGATGCCGTTTTAACTGAATTAGTTTTGGGTGGATGAATGTTTCCACCGTGGCTTTGATTACTCTTGTGTGATAACTATGCGCACACACACACACACATAGACACAGAGGCAAAGAAGAATCCTGCTCTGTTTGCCCTCGCAATCTGGAGCTCTTCTTCCACCCAGCTGTGTACACGTCGTGGAGACTGACTCCTCTTTCCACAGGAAACTATGTCATGAGAACCAGAGAAGGAGAGGAAAAGAGAAGGCTGAGGGAGGGAGCCAAAGAGACAAACCCAGAGAGAGACAGAGCCAGAGAGAGACAGAGCCAGGGAGAGACAAACCCAGAGAGAGACAGAGACAGAACCAGGGAGAAGGAGTGAGAAAAGGGATTCCATCAGGCGAGTCAGGAAGAGAGAGAAAGAGAAACATGAGAAAAAATACATTGGGGCTGGGCGAGAGATGTAAAACGGACATTTGAAAAGAAAGATATTTGAAAAGAACAACAACAGCAAAAAAACAAAAACAAAGAAACAGCAGAAGGACTTCCTTTGCCCTTAATTTCCCACTTCACGCTCCCCGCCCTGAGACCTCTCCGAGGGCCACTTAAGGGGACATACGACAGGCCTGTCACTTGGGAGTGACTGACGGACAGGCTACGCAGGTGTGGCCTGCTGTCCCAAGCCAGCCGAGCACACGTCCACCCCCACCCCCACCCCCCATTGTTCCCAGCAGGCCTTTGATGTGGCGTCGCCCAGGCCAAAGACTCAGCGGGGAGTCCTCACCAGCCCCCCAGGCCACAGGCGGTATTGACTCCTGAGGGCCAGGCTGGGGAACAGAGGCTGGGGATGTGGGTGGGTGAGGAGTGTGTGTGTGATGTGGGTGGGTGAGGAGTGTGTGTGTGTGTGTGTGTGTGTGTGGAGGGGGGTGACAGGACAAGGGGAGTTAGGGGGGTCTGGAGACCAGGGGTGGGCCTGTAAAAGCAGTGGGACATCCTCGACCGCCTGGCCTGTGGGGCAGCCAAGAGACAGCTGGATCAGCCGAAGCTAGCCTCTGACTGTGTCATTATACGGTGACCTTTTTTAGAGGATAGGCCCACTACTGTGGTCCACTTTTTGGTCACAAATGAGAACCGGCTTATAGCTTATACTTATCGCTTATACTTATGCTTATACTTTATCGCTTTGTGCTTGTACTCTGCACGATGACAATAAAGTTTAATCTAATCTAATCTTATACAGTGCATACAAATCAACTTCATGTCATGGAGATACAGATGTGGAACAATGTGGAACTACAGACGTGTAACAATTTGGTAGCAAACAGATCAACAGTAAAACTAATGTCAAACCATTGCTTGACAAAGCAAAAGCATTGCTATCCAATCCTACAGTACCACACAACAGCTCTCCAGTCCATTAAACCACAACACTGAAGCATCCTATCATAACAACCAGCAAAAAATCAATACAGCTGATGGAGACTAGACTGGCAGCCTTATGACGGACATGCTCCCTCTTAAGGAAAACACTGTTTGTGATGGGACAAAGTTGACAGCTGTGGGGGTTTTTTGAAGAGAGAGAGAGAAAGAAAAACTAGGACTTCTTTCAGGGTGGTCCAGTCCTTGACATAATTCATGTCCATCAGAACTTCACAAGAGAACCCACAAGCTCATGAGAGAGAGACAGAGAGGGGGAGAGAGAGGTGATATAAGGGGTAGAGACATGAAACCCTTTCTCAACTGCTCGTGATCACGTTTCAACCTGTCCTATTGCCTTCTCCTCCCATGGCGCTTGTGGCTTGGGGGGTTGGGGGTGATGATGATGATGGTGGTGGTGTGTGCGTGTGTGTGTGCGTGGGGGGGGTGGGGTGGGGGGAATAAAAAGCCACTCATGGCGAAGGCACAGTGGAAGAGATCAATTTTACACTCTTGCCACCTGAGATTCGAGTGTTTCTGTAATACCGCACAGCTTAATCAATACTCAGTCAAACGTGAGCTGCAGGGTGCAGAGCCGACCCTGTGGAGAGATGGTGGTGGATCGTCCCTGTCATCTGTACCACAAGGTTGTGAGGCGAGGCGACGGACCTCCACGAAAGCTCCTCTGATTCTTTTTCTTTTAATGAGTACATGACAGACCAACATGTGCTTTGTGCTTTGTATTTTCTCCAAAGCAACGCTCTCCCTAAAATTCACCAGAAAATATACAAGAAGTCTGTTATTTTCATATAATTATGCAGTTTGTAATCATTGGTACTTTGTAGAATCTGAACTCATGCATTCTGATTTGATCTCTTTTAAATGACTGAGTTGAGGGGAAATACAAATTAAAAGGGAATATTCCAGAATTAAAAGGGCATATCTTTGCAAATTATTTTTCCATTGCTGGATTACATCATTATACAAACCTTCCCACTGAAGGAAAAGATTTACTGAAATCACAGAGCAATTATACAGCCTTATGCTACAGCTGAAGGATAGCTTAACATATAACCGGACCTAATGACACACTAAAAAGCAAATATTTGTTCTCTTTGTTTCATAATTTACGTAACATTATAGTTGAACCTATATTTTCCATTACCAGTATAATTTGGGAGAAATATTGTTTGCAAAACATTTGGGCTGCAGTGAAACATTTAAGAAGCATTTCTAATTTAATCCAATATGGTCATGAATATAATGAGAGGGAACACATTTTTATGTATTTCACTTGTGTGCAGCAGGCCATGTTAACATCAACAATATGAGCTTTTTCTGACCATCAATCCAGAAAGAAGACAATAGCCCACTGTAAAATACTATAAAACTGCAGTAGAAAACTAAACTCACGAATGTCAGGAATGGTGTTAAGACAGAGAAAACACTGTTACTTTCCATAAAACTTTCTATAACTTCTGGATTTTTTTTTAATTAGAAATAAGAGCCTAGACTATTTATATAATTATGAAATCATTATTAAAGCAGATATATGTTACTGAGTGACTTTCATTGTGGGTTCATGGAGTGGCGACGGATAATGATTGGCTACGATATTTCGTCAGACTTTTACATAATTGATTAAAATAGTCGCATCTGAAAAAATCAATCAAGACATGTTGACCACGAATTCGCAGGATTTTTTGCAATTCCCTTTAAAATTCAAACGACTGACGTAATTGAACCAGACAGTTCAACTGATACCCTAGCAAAGATTAGAACACTTTCGTGTTTCTTTAAAGTCAATAAACAGTGGTCAGTCAGGTATTCGGTTCTGTAATAAAAGAATCCGGAAGCTGATGCGCTGTACCAACAAAGGTCTATCGGGGGACCAGATGTGACCGTCAAAAGAAAAACAGGCGCAAGGGGCGGGGATCCACCGTCGTCTTGGGCTCTTTGCAAGGATCATTTAGCATCGAGATCTTGTAAATATTGGGGAATTTAGCCAGCTATAAAATCCAAAGAGAAGGGGGCAAGGGAGAGAGGATGCTGGGCTCAAATTAACAGATCCTGCATTGCAGGAAGTGCAACGATGTGTTAAATTAAATGCAGCTGGTGAAAGGCAAAAAGGGAAAAAATATCACTTCAAATAAAAGAAAAGAAACCAAATACCCCTTATTCTGCCAGAGAAATGTATTGCCGACTTTTAAAGCGACATGTTTGATTAGAATTGTCTTACTGGGAAAGTTAAACGAAATTGTTGAGGACCTTTTTTGTGTGGTTTCCTTGCATTCGGTCAGTTTCAGTGATCATCCAGATCAGGCCTATCAGTTGGCTTGTCGAAATTACACAGGGGGCAAAACTCCTGAGTTAAAGTTTTTTAAAATAGCCCATTTAATCAAATCACCTTCACCAAGTAATGTAGTAGCCTATAAAGGTAAGGGAGTAGGTATAATTTTCGAAAGTCAGTAGGCTACTTTTAGTTAACAGCTAAGGTCGGTGAATTATGTTCCATTCCAAAATACCTGTGAAATCTTGCATTTTATTCGGCTCAGAAAATACAATCCATCAAGTGCTGTGAAGGAAAAAAACAAGTTACCCTCACAAGACTGGCGGCTCAGATAAATCCATCTAAATAAACGCTAAAAGACAGAGGATTCCAAACCGATCGATTCTTTAATTAAAGATTCAGACCCCTGACAGCGGAGGGAATGATGAACTAAGAAATCTTCGGCAGCTTTATGTTTTTTAATGACCAAGCTAGCGTCCAGCTGCTGTTTGCACTAATTGCATCTACATCCGGATTCAGATTGTTGACACGCCAATGTTAAAAGATGCTGCTCAAAGCAAAGCGAGGGCAAGAAGTAGAGCCTGTTTTCAACACACTTTTATCTGAAAAAGGATGGTTGCCTAATGCTTAGGCTACTTAACAAGTTTGTCACACTGAAATACACATATAAAACTATGCATCCAAACAAGCCACCATGTAATTTTCAAGCAATAAAGAGAGAAAAAAAAAAAAGACAGCCTATAATGATCAGACAAAGTGGACTTGTAACCATACAAGTAGCATAAAATCATAAATAAATAAATATGAAAAGGAAGAAATACCACGACCACACACTTGCGTTCTTTTGGAAAACTGATGTATTTGATTATTAGAGTAAAGAATTACAGTATCTTAGATGTTAGTAAGTATTAAAGTGTAGAGAAACTGGACCCATAAAGATCTTTCCAACTTTCCAAGAAAGTGCATGTAACAGTCCAATGGTTTTCAAACCTAATATATATTTATATTTATAAAAACACTATTATTTGTCCCCTGGCCAAGATGGACGTTGTCTTGTGAGCAATATGTACATTTGTTGTGTGATGGAATTTGTTGTTCCACATCTGATATTATTTACAGAGCACATCAACACATTTTGCATTTGATGTCAATGGGGATGCTTAAGTATATAGCAGCAACATGGAATCCAGCACGTTAACACAAAAAGAAACACACCCACAAGGCGTCTGCAGTTCAGACCAGGATGGAGACCTTTCTTGGAATTCTTCTCTTCACTAACAACTGTCCTGTATTTTAAGTTTACAGCCAGTAAGCCAAAAGGTTTAAAGAAACAAAACAAAAAACTGAACATAGAATAAAAAGCACTATACAGTGAACATTTAAGAACAAAATGTATTAACTCTAAAAGGAAGGACTGAAATGCAGTTATTTTTCCTCTTAAATAAAAGAGCAAGAACAGTTGGTTGTAGGACTATACTTGTTAATCCCTTGCCTGAAGTTTTTTTTTTTTCATGGAGGAAAAGTTAATACACAACTGATTGACCATCTAGCACAGATCAGTTATTTACAACCACTTCTGTTTTGCTTATTCAAGATCTAATGCATTACATGAACATCAACATTATTGTTATATATACTACAGATAGAAAATAATTTAATGCCAAGGTAAAGTATTCTACCCAGATATACTAAGTTCCAAAAGCACATTGTAAGCACTCATACAGGTCCATTCGGCGAAGAAGAGAGAAAAAAACCTAAGTAACTGTTAATGCTTCCACTTGGTTCCGAGCAAGGTTATACTCACTAATAAATAAGCTCCTTTAAAACTATAACAGGTTGTACATTGTACAAAAAAACAAGTTCTCTTCACACTCATGTTCATAAAGTTTTCAATGGCAAGCCAGATCGATGGTTTGAACTCCTTCCTTTGTTCTCCTTCTGTGCATGTATGTAAATATCCTGTGTTTGTGTGTGTGTGTGTGTGTGTGTGTGTGTGTGTGTGTGTACACAAGTGTTTATGCATCTTGCGTGTGTGCGTGTGAATACTTATGCGGATCATGACAAGTCTCATTCTCTAGTTGGTGACAATCTCTTTGTTGTCCTCCATGAATCGTGTGAATCGGAAGTGGGTCCCGTTCTCCGTGTTGGCCATCTTCTCGAGGCCAGCCAGGGCGGCGCCAGGCTCGACGTTGTGCAGCTTCTCCAGGCTGCCCGTCAGGCCTCCCACGGGCGAGCTGCCGCCGTTACCCACGCTCCCCGACAGGGAGGGCGGCAAGCCTCCGTTCTGGATGACTGAGATCTCGTTGGTCTTCATGGCCAGGCCGTTGGAGAAGGCGGTGGCGTACTGGTTCCAGAAGCTGGCCGGGTCCCCGTTGCCAGCCCGGGGCGTTAAGTCCTTCTGGAAGATCTCGGGGAACTTGACCGGGTTGGGCCCGAGGAAAGCCATGGGGCCGTCCACAGACAGTCGGCGGCCACGCCTGGCAGGGGCGCTGTTCCACATGTGTGTGCCCATGTGGACCTGCAGAGAGAGGGAGGGATGGAGGGATGGAGGGAGGGAGGAGAGAGAAAAAAGGGTGTGGAATTAGTAAAGTTTACAAATTTGGCTACAACACTGTACCACAACATACTAGATGATGCAATGGAAAAAAGTCAGAAAGTAATGAATGTATTTAGTATTAAACTGGCACATTTTCTGGAAACTTTAAAAAAAGTATAAGAAGCCAAAAATGTGCAGTATATCAGACCTATTTTCATCTATTTGTTTGGATTTTTTTGAACTCCATCAGTAGAGTCTTGTAAGGACAGGCGGTGACCTGGTTAGGACTACAACTGACTACTGTCCTGCATGTGTGCATTATAGTATCTGACATTTGCTGCTGATGTGCCCGTAGCAGAGGAACAAACTGTTCCTTTCTGCATAGAAAAAAAAAAAAAAAAAAAACATGAGTGATGCGAATAATTGAGGTACTCATTATTGGATTAGTTTCTATAAGATGTACTTCTGTTACCATGCAAATCTCTGGCATGTGACATAGTTATGTTCATCTCTTGGCAGCAACAGGATAACCATATGGTTATACATTTCCAGTAGCTCACCAATATATTTCAAGTGTGTGTACTTTACTAAGGCAATCTATCATACAAATGCCAAAAAAGATCTTCGTTTTCTTTTCATGGCCATATTACATTGCAAAGTATGATCCTAACGCAACAAAACTATCTCCTAGCCCCTTCTTTCACAGTGTTTGCCTGTGCCACAACTTTTTATTTTTCACATGAACAACCAGACCTCTACAATTACTGATTTATTCAGGGGATGTGAGGCTAGCTACAGATTTATATTCCTTCCTGAAATTTAAGCCTTTAATGTGTCAGGTTTCTCTCATTCTTCACAGCTGAGCGGTGGGGTCACCTATGCCAGCTGAACACATTCTAATTCCTGTTGATCCCCATGCATGGAGGTGGTTCATTAGAATGAAGGGAACATCATGTTTTTTTCCAGATTAACATGAAAAAAAAAATGCATCCTTTGACATAGTTGTGAGTAATAGCCTTAGGTAACTGTAAAACCATTCCGAGCTGCGGTCTGAATATCATGGACTAAGGTTTCCTCCCACTTTTTTTCTATTAACAGGGATGACTCAATTTTTCCGCTTATGTACCTCTAAGACTAACAAGATAATTAGCATTAATTATGCACCACTTCGTGCCTATTACGAAAATTCTCAATAGCAAAGAAAATGTTGATGTGATTATACAGTTTTTACACAACTTTCGGGGGTTCAACACCAGACAAAAATTCACCTTAAGATTTCCTTTGGTGGTGAACGCACGGCCGCAGATGGTGCAGGCGAAAGGCTTCTCTCCGGTGTGGGTTCTCTCGTGGATCTGGAGCGCGCTCGACGACGAGAACATCTTCCCGCAGGTGTTACAGTAGTGCTGCTTGGGCGTCCGGCGTGGTGGGGCAGACGGCAGGACTGGGGATGTGGAGGCGGAGGAGGTGACCAGGCCCGAGGGCAGGTCTTTGGAGGGCAGGGGCAGGGGCAGGTCCTGGTGGTGGTGAAGGCCCGGCAGGAAGCCGTTGACCTCCGTCTTGATCATGGAGGACAATGAGCTGATGGAGAGGAGCGAGGGGCTGGAGTTGGACGACAGGCTAGTGTTGGAGGGCTCAAACAGCTGCGAGGGCAGGTCGCGCATCTGGTGGGTCAGCATGTGCTGCTTCAGGTTTCCCTTGGTGGAGAAGCCCCGGTTGCAGGCTGTGCAAATGAACGGTCTCTCTTTGGTATGGCTTCGGTAGTGGATGTCCAAGGCACTCTGGCAGGCGAACGTCTTGCCGCAGATGTCGCACGCTGTGTTCTTGGAGGCACCGCGGTCGCGGAAGGGGAAGAGCAAGCCCAGGGCGTCCTTCGACGAGTTCATGGAGGTCAGGTCGAGGGCACCGAGGCCGGCGGCGGCGCTGTGTGATTGCATGAGGCTCGCGCTGATGTGCTCCAGAGACATGGCTCTCTGATGCCGCTCCTCCAGGCTCGGGGATCTCCTCTGCTGATGCTGCTGCTGCTGATGCTGCTGCGGTATGGCGCTGGAGGGCGATGCCGCTTGCATGGAAGAGGTAGATTCGGACACGGCCGGACTTCCCACGCTCTGGCTCTCGATGTCGCCTCCCAGGGATGAGGAATCGTTGGTGAGGTGATCGCCTTCCATCAAGCCATTCTCGGTCATTTTCGTTTTGCCCATGTGCAGGTCCTCCGTTGAGCCGCGCTGGCTGGCCCTCTCCTGGCCCTCGTTACCCCCTGATTGGTCATGCGGGTTGGGCGAGTTGTACAGGCTGTCCTGCGATGCGTCGGCCGACCTGGGGGTGTCCGGGATGCTGTTGCTGTCCAGGCCCTCCTCCATCCCGTCCATGTAGTCGTCGGACATGTTCTCCAGGTCGTCGAAGTTCCTGTCGTCAAACGAGCCGGCGTCGGAGCCCATGGTCTCGGAGTAGTTGTCGGGCATCGGGGTGTTGGGGATCTGTCCGCCCATGTGCATGCGGATGTGCTGCTGCAGCACCACAGCGTTGGTGAACTTCTTCTGGCAAATGGGGCACGAGTGCTGCACCCGCAGCGGGGGCATGGCCCGGTGCACACTGTAGTGGGTCTTCAGGTTGCCCTTGGTGGTGAACGCCCGGCCGCAGATCTTGCATTTGAACGGCCGCTCCCCCGTGTGTGTGCGGTAGTGCATCTTGAGCGCGCTCTGGCAGCTCAGCACGCGGTGGCAGATGACGCACTCGTTGGGGTCCGTCACCTTGCGGTCGATGTTCTCCACCAGCTGCTGCAGCTTGGAGGTCTCGGACCCCTGTAGCGGGTCCAGCAGCCCGCCGAACGGGAACTTGGCCTTGAACTGCTCCGACATGAGCGGCATGAGCGGGTTGGTGGCCATGGGAGGGCTGTTGGACATGGTGTACTCGGTGGAGTTGTCTCCGGCCGAGCTGACGGCCAGCCTGATCAAGTTGGACGACTGGCTGCTCTCTTCGCTCTTCCCGTTTGAGGTAGGCAGAGCGGCGCTCTCGCCTTCTTCCGACACGCCGTCGTTGCTTTTAGTGGAGGGCTCCATGGCACCCATATCACTCTTGGCTGAACTGGAGGGGCTCGTGATGGCGACAGAGTGGTTCTCCTCTTTCTTGATGAATGGGGGCAGGCTGGGAATGGTTGGTGGGAGCAGCATGCCCACTGAGGAGGTGAGCGTGGACAGAACAGGCTTGCTGTCCAGCCAACTGGTGACCGGTTTCTCAGGCGGCATGGACATGCCATAGGGAATGCCAGTGCTAGTTGGAATATTGTCCAGATGCTCAGGGACTGGATACGGGTTCATCTGAATGTGAGGGTACTTCTCTTTGTGGCGTTGGAAATGGACCTTCAAGTTGCCGCGCGTGGAGAAGCGGTTGCCGCAGATGTTGCACTTGTATGGCCGTTCGCCGGTGTGTGAGCGCAGGTGGATCTGCAAGGCACTGTCGCTCCCGAACACCTTGGCGCAGAACCTGCACTTGTGTTTGAAGAAGGCCTCCTCCGAGCTGCTCTTGTGCTCGAAGGACGAGACGTTGGGCTGCTTGCCCTTCCTTGCCAGCGCCGCCAGCGAGTTCAGGTCCTCCACCGTGGTGCCCACACTGGGCAGGGCGCTGGAGAAAATGGGGTTGCCCGCTGGCGGTTGAGGTAGAAGTGGGTTGGTAGACGCGTTGAGCAAGCTACCGATCCCGAAAGCGGGCGCGCTCGACTTCGCCAGGGAGGGATTGAGCTGAGCGTGGAGACTGGTGGCCGCGGGGCGCTTCTCGCCAGGCTGGGCACTGCTGCCCACCGACGCTCCCATGCCCTGGGACCCCTCGCCGCCCGCTCCAGAGGTGCTCGGAGGTAGCTGCGCGGCGCCAGCCATCTGCTTCAGGCTGCTGATGGAGGCCGACTGGCTGGCCAGGCTTTGGGCCAGGCCCGCTGCAGCGGCCAGCTGCTGGGAGAGGTGCGAGCTGAGTGTGGTCAGCGGGCTGGTGCTGGAGGACCCCAGTGTGTTGGAGGACGAGGTGGGGGGCGCCTGCATCTCTGGCGACTGGGAGGCCAGCAGCAGGATCTGGTGGCGGATCTGCTCGATGAGCTGCAGCTGGTGGATCTGCTGCTGCTGCAGGGCCAGGAGCTGCTCCATGAGGGCCGGCACAGCCACCCGCTGACCCACCGAGGAGGTCGACGAGGAGGAGGAGGACGAGCGGCTCTCCTGGGAGAACTGGGCCACGGCCACTTTGGTGCTCTGCAGGTTCTCGATGATGACGTTGCTGTTGATCATGGAGATGTTGCCCAGCTCGGTCAGATTGGCCAGCTGAGGTAGAGAGGTGGACAGGGCCGGGTTCCCCACCACTGAGCCAGCATGGCTGCTGCTACTGCTGCTGTTATTGTTGATGTTGTTGCCACCACCACCACTGCTGCTGCTGCTGCTGTTGTTGTTAATGATGATGTTGTTGATGGGGCTTCCTCCCTCGACATGACTTCCTCTGTCGTCATCTCCAGCGGTGATTCCCGACACGTCCACTTCCATGGACTCCTCTTTGTTGAGCGTGTTCTGCTCCAAAAGGTCACAGGCCTCCACTTGATCTGCGTTATTAACTGTGTCATTCATCTGCTCGTCAGGATTAGGTGGGGGGGAGCCTGGCGAGAAGGTCCCGGAAGGGGAGACTGGATTCTCATTCACAATCAGAACTAATTGATTCTTAGTGCAATTCTTCTGGTGTTGTTCAAGATCAGATAGTTCAAAGAATTCGGCACAACATCTGCCACAGACGTGGGCATCCGTTTCCTTGCAGGGGGTGTCTTCCAAGGAGGCCTCTGCGTCGCCTGGAGAAAGAAAAGAGAGAGGGGGGGCACAGGAGGGGAGGACAGAGGATTAGAAATGTTTTGCAGCTGAAGAAGCAGCTTTATCTATTCAAATTCTTTTGTTGTTAATCTTGAGTTAATCAGTTTAACACTTATCCCCTCTTGATACGTTCACAAAAACAACGATCAAAAAAGCAACAGCAAATCCATAACGAACAAAAGAAAAGCGTTTCGGCACACCGCTATGAGTAACAGGATGGGGGAAAGACAAAAAGGGAAAAAAGGAAATCAATAATACTCCTCAACTTTTGCTTAAAAGTGATCTTTGAAGACGATTCTGGGTTTCATCAATCTGTCTAAGGCAATCATCATCTTCAGATAATCCATCAAAACATAAAATACTATGAACTACGGACATTGGACCCTAATGAAATTTCATAGAGAAGCATTGATTTCCAATATTTCATACTCTTCAATGTCTACTTGTCCATTGGGCGCAAATCAACCATTTGAAGGACTTATTAGACTTTCAATTTGCTGTCAACTTTGCTCATTTTCAAGCAAGTCAGGCACCTTGGACAGGTTATCCCTGTCACTAAACTCATTTGTATCCAGGCAAGCTGCAATCAGAGGCTGACAAGAACAACAGAGCCTTTGGCATCCAGATCGCTCTCTGCAGCCTCTCGGACAATCACACCACCCAGGCAGGCAGAGCCACAACAAAACTACACCATCATACCGTCAAAGCATTTTCTCTATATGCTAAACTGCATGGCTTGTCACCACGTCAAAGCTTTTTTCCAAATAGTATAATTTGGCCTCTGTGTTCCCTGAACTTGACTGAACATTTTTAAGTAGTAAATAAATAATGTAAAATGCAAAAATGCAAAAATCTTTAAAGGAAGACATTTAAAGGAAGATCATTTAGAGACAAAGTGTATGTTTTACACTCACGTACAAGTGACTGTATTGTAATAAATCAGAACTAAGTTATTCCATAAAAACAACATTTTCAAAAACTACTTCAACTAATTCAGCAACATGTGCTTAACACAAGCCAAAGCAGTGATGAAGGCTAGCAATGAAGTCATGATGCAGTATTTAATAAGTTGTTGCTCTCAAAAGAAGCTGCTCTCACCTTACAGATAGTCATACGGGACTTTGAGCCAGAGGCCAGAAACTATCAGACAGCAGTTTAAGTGCCAATGAGCTGACCGCCATAAAACAGACGCAAAAAAAGAAAACAAAAACACATTTGAAACACAAAAGAGAAACAGCTTTTTGTTCTGCTCACTCTCATTTCAGAAATGCAGGAGTTGCTTGAAAAGGGACAAGTCAAAGACTGCTTCCCCCCTCCCCTTGGACAAGACTTATCCTAGAACACCCCCTCAAACCCCCTTCAAAAAACCCCACCCCACCTCTACCAAACACCCCTCCTCATTGTTGCGCAAAAATCTTGCTGTTTAACATACAAGTTGATTTACAAATTGCAATTCTCTATGAATCCCTTTCATTGCGGGCTGCGCCCTCTACGTTTTCATCAGCGCGAGGATTCATTTGCAAATGAAACCCCGCAGTAGAGCGGCCTGGCCCCACTGCGAGACAGGATGGCTTCCCATTGTTCGCCCAGCATGGGAGCACCGACTGCAGCAGCAGTGGCAGCACACAAGCCAGCTCATCGTAGGGCCCCGACTCAAAGCCAGATCCTGTTTAATTCAGGGATTATCTCCCTCAATGTTTCTCCGTGCTACAACATCAGATAACGCAGAAGTTGCCATGACAGTAAAGCCAGGCCTCACACCATCCATGCCATGCAAACAGGAAGCTTCAACCTCTGATGAAAACTTTTTAATAATAACTCACCCCTAGAGTCCCCGCTTGCAAATTGCTAATGTGAAAAGACTTTCTGCCCCCTCTTCCACTAACAAATTTATCTCAGTAAGATGAGCGAGATGAAATGAAAACAGTGGTGTCCTTCCTTAAACAAAGCTTTAAAGATAATGTATATATGAGGAAGATATTCTTCACACATTTAGAGACTGGACAAATGTTCCCGTTTTTCCGGTTTAGCGTAATCAAAGCTTTGTTGTTTCTTTAGACATAATACGTTTCACAAAGCCACAGCAATGGATTACACCGAAGTGATGTAAATTGAACAATTGTAAAATGTGACTAAAGCACAACATGTCTGATAATGAATAACTGGTTTATAAAGTCAAATACGTTAGAAATTGACAACACAATCGTGTGTCATGTGTATGTGAAAACATCAAAGTACACCAAAAATATTTGGTAGCAAAGTCATATGGCTAGATTACTTCTCAAAATGAAATGGTGGAAATAACAAATGTCAAAAGAGAGAAAGTAAGCAAAAATATTATTTAAGTAATGATTCTTGCAGTCACTACATACTCTTAAAAATGCAAATATTCTTTACTGGTAAACAATGACTTGCATGCATTGTATCACAATATAATATTATGGCAGAAGTTGGTAAAAACAAAATCCTAACAAAACATCTACACCTCAAAAGAAAACAAAGCAGAAAACAGAGAATCTCAACTTAGGCTAAGACTGAATTATTTGTGTAAGCATATATATTTGATCTCTGATTTGTGTCTTTCTGATCGAATTGGCTTGTGAACATATAATGATTCTAAAAATGTATGTGATATGAAATAATATGGCTCAAAAACTAAAATCAAAGCAATTAATTTAATCTCATCGTCTTACACTTGAGCAAAAAGTTTATTCAGTTCTAAATCTAAATTAGTTTGAAATTTAATTTACATTTCCTTATAACTGTCTAGAAAGAAAATGTTAGTGGCCCTTTGCTCATTGGTGACTTTTGATAAATTGCACACAAAACATAAACTGTGTTCAAAAAGTACTATCGTACATGTTGCCTAAATGTAATGTTACATACATAGTCTTTTAAAAGTCAACTTCTGGTATTGTCTTTAAAAAAAAAAAAATCACTTGCAAATGTTCCCATTTCTGGAGCAGATGTGTGGATTAACGCTGAGTCTTGAACAGAAATAAAGCCCAACTTTTAATGGGAACAGTGCCCTGTAGTTGGATCATCGCATAATCAACATGCCACAGACGCCAGATTACAGGCCCACGAGAAAACAAGGACACACACACAGAGGAAGAACAACATCTCTGTCTCAAAAGAGAGAGGGATACGCAGTAGTGAACAGGTGAGAGGGAAAGAAACGAGTGAGTGCTGAGAGGAGGGGAAAGAGAGAGAAAGAAAAAGAGAGAGAGAGAGAGAGAGAGAGAGAGAGAGAGAGAAAGACAGAGAGAGAGAGAGAGAGAAAGACAGCGAGAGAGCAGAGTTTGCAGTGCCTACGGTAGTTTGGCTTGGCAGGGCCGCTGGCTTGCAATGCTCCGAGAGACCAGTCACTTCAGAGAGGGAGGTCGAGTTCCTCAGCCCTCACACTCTCCTAGCAGACTAAAGGCCGAGGAGAGCCTCGCTCGGAGCACACTAGCTGCACTTCCGCTTACAGCAGCCTCCCAGGGCTGGACAGGGGCTCTGCATGCCTGCCCCACTGGCATGTTTAACACTTAACAGAGGGGTGGGAGAGGAGGATGGAAAAAAAAGGGGAGAGAAACACGGAAAGAAGCAAAGTCCTTCAGGCTACATCTAGACATCCACTATATAAACATTGGCAAAATGACAAGTAACTGAATCCTTGTTGTTTGCGGGGTACGACAGTGTGAGAGGGACTGCCCTGCCAATCTCTCTCTGGGGGAGCTACTCTAGAGGTGAAAGGGGATGGCGGCCACATTGATAACCCCCCACCCCCCAATCCCTCCCTCCTGCAAATAAAGCGAGGGGTTCCAGTCGGGCTGCCTGTGGCTCTGAACGGAGGGGTCAATGACAAGGTACAGGAGAGCGCACCGGGCCCTGAACTCCCATCACCTTCTCACAGAGGGAGGCTGGCAAAGGTTAAAACAGCTCAACATCCCACCCTCTTGGTGAGGGGGCTAGGGGACAGCCTCACTTCCTACTCACTGACCCCCCCTCCCCTCCCACCCCCAATCCCAACCCCTTCTCCCCACAGGCCTGGAAACCTATGACAAATGCACACCTCTTCAATTTAATTTAGCACTACATGAATACTCCAGGGGATTTTCTGCATACAAATATCCAGTGTGTTGGTTCACATGGGCCTAATTAAAAAAAAAAAAAAAAAGTTTAATTCTATTTCAGTTGAATTCAGACATTACGTGTTTGTACAGGGAGCAAAAAATACTGGTGTGGGATTTGCAAAGCCTATTTGACAGAAGACACTCTGGCCATTGCTTTGACACTATGGCCTTCAGTTTGCTGTCAGCGATGACGAATACTGTCCTTCATGTCTCTATTAAATTTGAGGTATACATTTGGAGAGGTCAAGGGGAGACAGCTTGGTACAAACTGCTATAGAGCCACTATTAAAGTTTATTCTTTTGACACGTTTTGTGCATGCGTTAACGCTTCTGCGTAAAAAAGTCACCAAAAACAAACAAACCCGCCAGATTTTTAAAAAATGATGTAGGCTACAATGTATCAGAGGCACATACACGTTCGTGTAACATTGTGTTTTAAACAAGCATGTTTAACTTGACAAATGTAACACACCAACGTGGAATATGTCAATCTATAACTTGCCGTGAAATTAAATGAAGGTCGTCAGTACCAGTATTGTAATGACATGTTATGATGAAATTAAAAAATAAATAGTCTAATTAAATGCCTTAAATATACCGGTGTTATTATGCTGCAGTTACAAAATGAAACATATTTATAGTACCATTTTAAGACGGGAGGATGATTGCACAGTAAAATAAAATAAAATAATTAAAATACAAAATGGTTCGTTATCAGTAGCTTAAGGTTGTCAAAAACCTACACTTTCAAGGATTATCGTGTCCCAAAGCTTGATGTTTTGTTTATTATAACCAAGTAAATAACTGCACACACTGCAGAAATGTTTAATATTATTGCAATTCAAAAAAGTATATTTAGACACGTTAGTGTGTCCATACTTTAACTCCCCAGATAAAGTTGATAACGAGCGAGTGTGGTCTATATTGATTAGGTAGATGAGTGTATAAGAAAAAAAAAAAAAAACTTTTTTATGCGCAACACTGTCTACTTTGAAAGACAAAACGTTATGTAGCTGCAAATAATGACCTTTAACTATAAACAACCCTGTGACTCCGGCAACACTTAAAGTTAGAGGGCAACGCTGACGTATTCACATCAAGTTGAAATGATCATCTGAGGGTTTTTCAGTGGTAGCCTACATGTTTGATAACTTGACGAACTAGAGACGAGAGTTTGTTGCTTGTTCTAAGATATAGGTCTTATTCTGTGTTCTTTTGAGACAGTTTGATTATAGTTATGTACGTTGTGGTCTTGACTTATGAAAAGTACAATTTACACTAATACATATTACATCTTTACAATTTCAAAACTAGAGAAAAGGCGTGCAATTTTAAACATATATTACTGGTTAAATCAGTTGAAGCTAAATACAAAATAATAAACCTATATATATAGAGAGAGAGACATAATCGTGCCTCCCTATTTTCCCTTTCTCCGGGTGTGTGTGTGTGCGAGTGTATCAGAGGCAACATGACATATGTTGATTTCAAATATTTTGCTGGTTATACTTTTTGCGATGCGAACTTCCAAACAGAGAAGGCACGAAATACACTATTACGAAATAAATTCTAGACATTTCACACGTTCTACATAAACAATCGGATGATTTCGAACACAGTGAAAATATTTTGCATAAGATTATAGCTAGAGACACTGTGTGTCACTCTCTGGCAAGCGATGAGTTTCTCGAGTCCCAGTTTGATTTCCCTCGCATTTGCAACTTAACCAATCCGTTTTAAAAGTAATTTCAGAACAAAATAGTCCCATTTCCTTCCTCCATATAATCCTCCACTTTTTACAATAAGTTTACATATCGAGTAATGGTATGATTTCTAAGTCTTCGAGAGTTGTCCACGGATTATCCCCGACAGATAAAGCCTCACACCGCTGAAAAGTTATGGAGGAAAAGTTCTGAATGGGCATGACTAGAATAAAATACTGTGCATACCTACATTAAAAGCAGGCAGTTTACTCGATCAAAGAGTTCATTGTTATTGGGGGCAATGGAATGAACTTAACGGTGGGGACAAAGGCAAAAACACATAGGCTACGAGAGCCTGCTTAACTCCACTACACTGCAGGCAACTTTGACCGGCCGATCAGTCGCAGACAATTTGCCAGGCTATTCCTGAATGAAATCCACAACTGACTTGAAATCTAGTTATTTTTAGGTGAAAACAAGAACTTGTTAACGACTCTTTATTCAATGAAAATTACGACTGCATTTGACTAACCAGAAGTAGCCTAATGTTTCCGTGTCGAAATGTTTTATTTAGACATAAAGACATGAAACACTGAGCCTGCTTTAGTCGTGTTCTCGTGGCAAATGAGCTATAAATGCTGATATCTGGGTAAATATGCTATAAACTGCCTGAAATGCGTAACGATGCCGGAGCTCAGCAGCGTTAGTGTAGCTTAACGATACATTGTAGCCTATGAGAGACTGCATAGAAAAGTTGTTAGTGGAATACGATTGGTATTTGGTGTCAGTAAACCCCGCAAAATACAAGAAAACTGGACAACGTGTGCCGAAACCTAGGCTTCGCATGCATAAGAGTAGCTCAAAGGGTTTCGTCGATCTGCACGAACTTACCATTGTGCTCGGATAAGGCCAGATGCGGGTCCGACTGGAAATGCTGCGGCTTCGCTTGTTTCCTTCGCGACATGCTGGCTCAAACATCAGCCAGGAAAGAATAAAAAACACCAAAAAATCTTCTCAAAATTACGAAAATCGAGCCCATCCACCGCGCATGTGTCCTGTTATGATTATCAATAATGCTTTGCGATTAATCATACAGGGGCTCTTTGAAAGGCGATTGGCACCTCGCCAGCCCCCTATTCAAATGAAGTCTCTTTAATCAATTAGCTCCTGATTTGCTGGGGACTCTTGTCTCTCTCTCAGCTCCCACCCAATGAGTTGATCCGTGTGGAAGAAAGGCTGGATTTTCCAACTCCCTTTAGATACAGTTTAACCCTTCTTAGCAACCAGCTGGTAGCAACGTAAAGCTTATCTTTACTACTGGAATGCCAGTTTTTGAGTCCATGTGGAGAGAATCTAGTCTACGGATCAAAACGGCAATCACAACCGAAAGAGTTCAATAAAACACGTTTGACCAGGTAATCAGAATGAAACATCCATTTCCTCTCCCGAAACTGCCACTTCTCGGCAACTTCACGCGTCTCGCCGCAGCATATCCTTCTGTCGGATTGGCATGAGGATACAGTCGTTGATATTCAGATCTTGTATAATGAGAAAACGCGTCTACCTTGTCGTCCTTTTCTCAAGGCTATACCAGAAAAAAATAGTCGAGTGAATTAGATTTGTGCCGAGCGGCACTGTCAGCGTGCAGAAAGTCCACGGTATGTATCGAATATCCCAAATCTGATTCATTTGATTATTGCTGAACTAGGTAACTCGCACGTTTTCATCACGCACCGCATTCCGCGAACAAACAAACTTTAAGGGCCCATGCGAGACTGTGAGAAATCTTGGGCCCGGCCCATCTATGATGCTATTGGTCACTGGTCTATTCTATCACAGACCGGCGGAGGTGCTAGCGCTCTCTCTCTCCCTTCCTCCCTCCCTCTCCTCTCTCTCTCTCTCTCTCTCTCTCTCTCTCTTTCTCTCGCGCTGTCGTCAGTGCGAGCAAGTGGCCAAGTACTTCTGTTCTAACATTTGAGTACAGACAGTCTTTGCGCGTAATATTCACTTATTGAAGACAACATGTAACCTATGCTGTCGTATTTTACTCATACTTTATGTCGTTTACAACAACATATCTACAACATATCAGTGTTTTAGTAGCGTATGTACAATTAAGCGAAATTTCATTAACAATGTATGTATGTATATTCCTTGGAGAATTCAATTTGAAGTATTCACTTTTAGCTTTTTATGCACATTGGTATATGACATATTAAAATAATGCCTTTAGATTGTGATGGGTTAATTCATACATTTTAATAGGTTATCGTGCAAAGCGTCACGCATTAGCTTTTCCACCGACTTTAGAGATGTAAATGAATAAAGGGTCAGACTGCACCAAGGCCTTATGTCCCTACAAAAGATAATGCCATTTGTTTGGAAGAATACCTGAAGTATAAAATAATCTTAAATGTAACAGATGAAGTTTGAATGCTACTTAAAAGGTAACACATCCATCATTACCCTAAATACGTATAAAAATAAACTGCTGAAAGTGAAACATTTATTCAAAGTAATGTTTACACCCGAATATAACACATAATGGTAATAATAATAATAATAATAATAATAATAATAATAATAATAATAATAATAATAATTACATATTCGGTTAAATACACGATTGATGATGCTTTAGTTTAGAAGTGTTTTAAAAGGGTAGGGGCTACCTCCCAGAGGAGCTGCTGTTGCAGCCCGAACGTCGGAAGATTTATTATGTGGAAAAGACAAACGAAGCTATCAGTCGGGGTGATTTTGAGAAATGAAGATAATAATGTTACTATAGGTGATGTCTTGGATGCCATTATTTTTCACTGAATATTTAAAGAGGTGCTGCAGGCGAGATGGATCTAGTTCTCTCCTGTGTCAGCTATCTATACCTAGGACGACTGTTATTTACTTATTAATGAAAGAAAAATGAGAGGATAGGAACAAAACGTGTACTTTTATTTGTGAAACGCCGATATGCTGGCACATTATCAATTCCCACTGAATTTTCTCCATGAAAATAAAAAAATGACCTACCTGGAGAAGGGATTAGCTTAAGCGTAAGATGTTCACAATCAGACATCAGAGTTTCAAATTTGTAGTCTACACCTTCAGACCTCTAACGGAATTGACTGGATTTTGGGTGTGAAAGCAGAATATATAAAGTAAGCTAGGCTTTCAATAATTATTCTATAAAATCTCTTGATGGCAATTCACAATAGATAGTCTAAGTGAATTAACAGTTTTAAACATGAAACATATATGTCGAGAATGATAATGGCTATAAAAACCGGGTATGGTCTCAAAGAGGTGTCTGCAATATTGTAATGTCACAAGCAGGAAAATCAATGGTCAGTTAATTGATGTGAGTGTTGGTGTGAGATTGTAAACAGGGTGATTTGCAGCCCAGCCGAGCGAGAGACATCTTAAATGAGATTCACTCCTCATGACCGGGCTATACGGTGTTAACAATCACTAGACTGAATGGCAGAAAGCAGCGATATTTTTTTGGTCTGAACTGAAATAAGTGGAGAGCTGAATACAAGGGATGGGGGCAGGGGTTGAATAAAAGCAGTCAAACATACACTCCTACTCACTATTGTCGTCCTTAATTAATTGGCAGTGGAAACAACTGTTTGGAAATATTCTCAGCGGTAGAACTGAAAGGAAAAAAAATACGCTGAATGATGATCAAGTTACCACCCAAAAAGATTAACCCTGGTAATCAGACAAACTTGTGTTCTAGAGTGAGACGTAGAAGCATTTACATTAATACATGCAGAATTCAACGGATATTTGTCTTACTAATGTGTAAGAACACGAATGTAGTTTTTTTGTAGCCGACTCGACGCGGAGAGTGACAGGAGCTGTTTCTTGCGCGCATGATGCGCTCTCACTCCTTGCGTTACGCACTGATCAATACGGAGCATATGAGAGCGGGAGCTGCATGGGCCATCACTCACTATTATCACTGACATCCGATAATTGATCATTGCACAGAAACACAAAGCGTTTGACCGCATAATTGAATAGCATAAGCAATACGGGTAATTCTACCGAACCTCAAGACTCAGGTTGTTTGTGGGGACCATAGATCACTTTTCTCCCCCTCTCAAATGGAAAGCTTTTGTGACAGTCTGCATTCAACATGTATTCACTATGTTCTCAATCGCTGCGCACAGTGGCGAATGAATATAAAAGGAGTGGAATTAAATTCCCAGACATTCTCCCCCAAACTAGACTATACCTGTAGTTTATAGTGAAGAATATAGTCTACATGCTCTATCAGACATATAACCTGCTCATCAGTACTGGGGTGGTTATTTTAAAGTTCTGTTTAGATGCACTTTGTGTGTTTGTGTAAATGCATCGTTAGTGTAGCCTTTGAGTGTGTGTCTTTAGTTGCAACGGATTCAACGTCCTCTATAGGCTGCCGCGGTACCCCTCATTACTCCCCCAAAGCCTTAAATTCTCTGTGTTTTATCGTCCTGATTTACGGTCGGAACAGTTGGAAGAGCATTTGACTGTTTTAATCCACCGAGTTTATCCAAATTCAGTTACGCGGCAAAATGATAAAGAGCTTACAAAATAGAAAGAAAACCTGACTGGGCGGGATGGATGCACAGCATGACAACATATTCACAAATTAAGTATTCACTATATATCCTTTGCTCTCAAAGATGTCGACACTTAAATCTCACCTCTAATTCTCTATTTTTTGTCAAATCAAGTCATTTTCTGTAGTTTTCCTAACGTTTGTTTGTGATTTCTTTTTAACAAATAAATCAAGAAATTATTATATCAATAATGTCTGTCAACGTCCAACATCAGGTAATTAGTTTAGATTGTTATCACATCAGGTGGCCGGTAATTTTGTTATGGTGACGTCTTCGGTCGTTGAGCAGATTAAAGAGATTCTCTTGCTGGACCAGACGGTCAGATACAAAAATAGATATCAAGTAAACTTTAAGAGCTGCTCAGCAATAAAATGCTTTTAGACATAACCTGTGTCCGTGTTATAGGCTTTAATTTTCTATGCTTTACATGCAAACCACTTATTGGTTGATTTATAGAAAATGTTTTTATTCATCAATTTTACATTATTGCTCCCTAAACTAGGTAGATTTAGATCTGGAGAGGATTTTATACAAAAAGGTATAAACAGCAAAAGCAATAGGCAGAGGAGTTTTCAAAATGATATTTTAAAAAATGTTGCAATCAAATCATATCCATATGTATCAAAGCTTTCCTCCGAAGTTACTCTCTAAAGGAAAACCAGCAGACATCAAATGTGTGTTAGGCACAAGGTGCCTTTTGGCAGTACTGCTTTTGAAAAATCACCTGCATTAAAATTCAGTACCTGCAGCAGCAGAGAATGGTGTCCATTAATTAAGAGATCAGAGCCTCTCCTATTGTCCTTTTGCAGCCTCTCTACCACTTGTGCCCGAGATTCTGTCTCTCTATTGTGCCTCTGACAACTTCCTGCTGCATCACTCAATATCAATAGCGGCGTGTTTGTTTTTACATGATCTCAACTGGACTTGCAGCCTTACCCCCTCTCAGTTCTGTCTCGTATGAAAGAAAACAAGCAAACGCCTCAAATAAAAGTGTCACAAAAGTGCCAGAGGTCATCGGTCTGA
This sequence comes from Alosa alosa, assembly GCF_017589495.1. Classification (NCBI taxonomy): domain Eukaryota; kingdom Metazoa; phylum Chordata; class Actinopteri; order Clupeiformes; family Clupeidae; genus Alosa; species Alosa alosa. Next base: position 6,388,296 of record NC_063202.1, read on the forward strand.
AGCTCTTCCTCCTTCTGTGGTGTCAGTGTGAGATTATGCGATTGTGTGTGTGAGGGAGAGAGAGTGTGTGTATGTGTTTGTGTGTGTGTGTGTGAGGGAGAGAGAGTGTGTGTATGTGTTTGTGTGTGTGCCATGCGTGCCATAGGTTGACCTGGTTGTTAGGTGTCTAGTTAGTCTTAGGACTCTTAGAAGCTTGTGGTTGCTCGCCATGTAAATCACAGCGTTACCAATGATGAGAGCAGTCGCAGGCAGTAATAACACATTCAACCGTCCAGTTCAGTCCAGACAGAGATCCCTGGATGGTTTAATTATGCACATTTTTATAAAGCTTACGCCTCTTTGAAGGCAGTGAGTTTAGCTCGTCTTTACCAAATTAAGAGTTAAAATAGATCTGGTCCATAAACAAAAGGGGCTAGGGGTAAGGATGAGAGGGGGAAGGGGGGGGGGGGTGAGTAACTGTCTTGGGATGTGGTATTTCTGTTACAACATTTGAAGAGTGGGGCTCTTCAGCTATCCTCTGTAGCATATCTCATTTTTACTGTCCCTACTTACACTGTCAAACAAGGGCAAGATTTAATAATCCTTTCATGAGTGCATCCAGCCTGTGTTTGATGCTTTATTCTAAAGTGACCTTTCCCAGCAATTGTCTAACCCCGCAAACTCACCTAATAACTGTTTAAATCTGTTTGGAGGTTGATATTCAAGCCAGTCACAGATTAGCAGACAGGGTTTGACTTCCCCATAATTTATACAAAACACAAGTGACATTTAAAAGTTTAATATCAAAACGATATTGCCGTATTATTGAATAGTCTCTATACAGCTCTATTTATTTCAGGTAATGACTAGCAGGCTTTCATTTGTTTGAGGGAACATGGATGTAGATGATGAATAAAGAGGTTGTGGACACTCTTTGCTGCTTTAAACAAATTCAGCTTTCGCCTGACGTTGACAAATGATATTTGGAAAACAAAATGTTTCGTTTGTTAGATGTTGCACTGAACAGAGGGCAAGAGGAAAAAAACATGGATACACATCACTTAGAATCCAAAGAAGGAAAATTGTAACACTCCAGGCATCTTGAAGAAATCACTAAAATAAGACATGCACTGTTTATGTATTTTTAAGAGCCTGCTACAAAAACTCCAAATTATACTTTAAATGAGCTCTACCATAAGCTGTGCATGTACAATCACATTATATACACATTATGATGATTGTTCTCACCAACTAAAAAATACAAATGTAATTTCTTACACTTGGAAAAAAAAAACAATGACAAAGTGTCTGGGAGTCAAATCTATATATAAAAAACAGTCGCCAGGGGGTTTAGGAGCTCTGACAAATATCAACATAAAGAGTCGCCCGGTCAATAAATAACTGAGATGTTCAAACATATCAAGTGCTTTATTTGTGGGCATGCGGGACACAAGATGTTTATCAGGGGTGTCCAGAGAGCGGCGAGCACAGGTTGGCCAGAGCCTTAACTCTGTCTCAGACAGCACGTTATTGCTATTGATAGTTAGCATCAGTGTCCCGGCTGAGGAATGGAACTGCCGGGTTGGGGGACGGCGGCTATTGATCTGCAGCTCGTCCCAGCCGCGCCTGGAGCCACTGGCAAGGGGTGTGTGTGTGTGTGTGTGTGTGTGGTGGTGGTGGTGGTGAGGGAGTCTGTGTGTTTGGGTGTGTGTGTGAGAGAGAGAGAAAGATAGAGAAAGATAGAGAGAGACAGAAAGAGAGAGAGAGAGAAAGATAGAGAGAGACAGAAAGAGAGAGAGAGAGACACATGCACACACACACACACACACACACACACACACACACACTCCTACATAGCCTTAGGGACATGGCGGGATGTTAGGGAGGCTGAGGGAAGCCGCCTCCATGTCTAATAAGTGGGGTGTGTGTACCCCAGCTGTCACATGTCTTCCTTGTGTGAAATATCATTCAGTCAGACCCAGAGCATTTGTCAGATTTGAGCAAACCATGGCAAAACAAGGAGAAAACGGCAAGGCTCACGGATGAATAAGGGTGGCCCGTTTGGTGCTCTCTTTTGCGTGTTATGTTGTAAAAAACATATTTACAGTTAAGTTTTTCACAGAGTTTCCTTGAGCATGTTTACTTTAGATTTAGTGTATGACATCTTGAAAGAAACACTCAAATTTCCATTTGCAATATTGTTTTTAATGTGCTCTTCTGAAATGTTTAATGCCAGCCTCCAAATATAAGAAAAATCATATAAGCATTTCAAGATGTTTATACCTCACGCCATTTCTGTTTCCCCCACAGCGACGGAAAAGAAAATGCCCAAATCGAGCCTTTTATTTTTAATTGTTCTTTAAAACAAGCAGCGACACACATTAGACAGAAAAGTGGGGTTTGGTGGTTTAAAAAGCAGCCACTGTCTGGAAACAAGAGCGTAGGAATTGCAGCACAATGTGTGTCTTCTACCGAGCAGCAGCTTGCGCTCCCACCGACCACACTGTTAAAGGAAAAAGACAAACTCTCCAAGAACTCCCTCAGGATACAGACGACGCAGCTGAAAAAAGCAAAATAACGACAAAAATAACAACAAACAAACACAGCAGAAGACAACAACAAAATATTCTTTAACGACAACACACAAATTAGCCCACGGACCCAAAAGAGAACCCTGAGGTTTGTCATTTCTTTTCCCTTCTCCCATCATTCATAGGGTGAGGGGAGCGAGGCCTTTTGAATCTGAGTCATGGTTTCATTCCGCCGGTCCTCAGGCCGGACTCCCCATGCTAGCCCAGTCTAAAAGTGTCTGCTGAGGACGCCGTGTTTATGTCTGTGCTTCTGTGCCTCTTCCTGACCTTGGGGTGAGTCATCGTCCTCACATGGTGATGTCAGGCGTCGCGTATGAAAGAATGCCATCCAGGTGTTCTTGTTGCTCATCTTCTAATGAGGGAGATATCTGAGGGCTGACATCTCCTGCTCCCGTCTCTGGCCCTCTCGCTGCTCTCCCCTTTGTTCTTTCTGGCTCTTTTTACTCCCCCAGCACACACACACACACACACACACACACACACACACACACACACACACACACAATCACATACACACACAAACAATCACATACACACAATAACATACACACACACATATACATGTACACACACACATGACACGTACACACAGAAGACATAAACACACACACACAGAGCACCCACACACACACACACACACACACACACACACACACAGGTTTCTTTTCATATAAGTTTGCTGTTTTTTTTTATTACTTCCTTGCCATTCAGTGCCCCTCCCCACTCTTCCCGAGTGGCTGCAGTCTGCAGTGAAAGAGTGCTGGCCTATTATCCGCTCCAACACTCAAACCCAGCTTTGTTTTGTCCGGATCGCTCCTCTCATGCTCGTTAATATTCACAGAAAGACCCATGGCTCTCACAGAATTCACCCCCCTTCCACCCGCACCGCCTCCTCCACCACCGCCACCCTGGTAACAGCCAAGTGTGCCCCGTGAAGTGTAAACACAACGGAGGGAGGGACAACGCCTGACAAACATCCCCCCAGGACGTGGCATCCTGGCCCCCCTGCATTCAGGGCGCTGGCACCACCACCAAACAGTTAACAGGGATGTGAGAGCCATGGCACTGGACCCAGAGCTGCAGGCCCCTGCCCGTGGGCCTGATGCAGTAGCCTCTCCCCCCTCCTCCATCCCATCCCAACAAAAATGCCCTCTTTCCAAAATCTCTTTTCTCATATGGAGGTGTAAATGTTTGGAGGGGTTGTATGTACGCAGAGATAAAGAGGGAGAAAGAGTGGAAGACTGAGGGTGAGGAAAGACACTTTTAAGCCATGATGGTTAAATTATTGAGTTATGAATGAGCATTCACTTATCTTTATTTAAATGACATATTGCACATTTCATAGCATAATATATAATTATGATCCCATAATTTGATACATGCATATGATGACATACAATTTGTAATGTCATGATGACACATGGCTCTTATTAAGGGCATTGTGTGGAATATCCTAGGTTTAATGAAAAGGTATTCCCAGCATGGGTTAAGCCACTTTGAAGTGCTATCATTACTCCCAACTTGATGTAAGATTTCCTCGTCAACACCTGCACTTTTAACCAAAAAAAGAGGGGAAATTAACCAAGAGCCCTGTATTTCTTCAACATGCAGTCGACCGGCATGGGGTCGAGCATTCAGACCCCTGGTGATGTTAACGGCACACTGCTATTATCACAGGTGTGATTGCCCACCAGCCGAGAGCCCCAATTTACATCTTAATTACCATTGTAATCAATGGGGCCGTGCAAGGGCTTCATCTGTGACACTCATGAATCCCCATTTGTGACCCACCGTGGTTCCCATAATCCTTTGTGGCAACAGGGGAAAGCGCCAGCGGTCCGCTTATATCGTTTAAACGGCAATAACAGAGATGATGGATTTCAGCTGGACACCTCCGTGCGGACATCATTTCACACGCCGGAGCACAGAAAATGAAACGGAGAGCTTCTGCGGGGAGGCCTTTGCGCGGTGGGCGAGAGCGTGTTCCACTTTAAGATGACAAGGCAAATTGGTATGATGCACGCTGTATGACAGAAAGCAAATAGTCCATTGGCAAGTGATCCTCGTGATTTAAACTGCCAGTGATTGGACAGCAAGCTCACATTAAGCTCTTATTGATCAGCTCAGTGTTTCGCCCGTGATCAATTAGTCAATATGCTGAGGCCGAATCCAATACAGTAGGCCAGGGAGGGAGAGAGGGAGTGAGAGATAGAGAGAGGGAGAGAGGGAGAGAGAGAGAGAGAGAGAGAGAGAGAGAGAGAGAGAGAGAGGGAGTGAGAGAGAGAGAGAGAGAGGGAGAGAGAGAGAGAGGGAGGAGGGAAAGGCAGAAGCCCTAATGGAGGGAGAGAGTTCAGAAGAGCAGAGAGAGAAAGAGAGGGGGGGTAGAGGGAGAGAAAAAGATGGAGAGAGGGAGGGATATAGAGAAAGGGAGAGAAAGAGGGAGGGACATGTGGAGTGGGAGAAGGAGCGACGGATGCTTGAGGTTCTCTCCACTACTGGACAACAGCTGTCAAGCCTCTGACATATGGCCTGACAAGGCAGGGGGGAGGGGGAGAGAAGTGTGCTGGGCTGGGCTGGGGTGCGCCCTGACTGTACAAGCTGACAGAACAGGCATTTCTGCTGAAAATGTGAAAGTCTCAATGATCTGGACAGATGGATTCATAAATCACGGCCTCGATACCTCAGCATGCCACACTGGTGCAGACAGAGATGAGAGAAAAAAAAGAACTCTCTAGAGAGAAAAGCATACATGGCTGAGTGATCTTAACTGTACTGATAGGATGGGAGCTGCGCTGTATGCGGCCTCCTTTAGAACCAGCGCAAAGGCCGGCACATTAGAGTCCAATTAATCATTTGCGTAATTGTTGCTAATTGAGGACGAGATGTTATATGAGTTGAGGTACTTGCTCACTGGCTCGTGTTCATTCTCTCTTCTTTTCAAACTGGGTTAATTGTCATATAATTATCTGCCTTTCTCTAAGTGGTCACTGACAGCATATTTACAAAAGAGCTCTTGTGCCGCTGATAATTATTAAATTAGTTAATTAATTAAAAATTAAACTGCGCAAAATTTGATCACACAGCCTAAATGAGAAACATTTATGGGACGCCTTGTGAATGATTGCACCAATGAATTAAACATTCCAAATGAATGAAACAATTAAAGTGAAAAGCGTCTTAATTAATATTAGATCACTTGGCTGCTCTCCTCCCCTGTCATGGTACATGCATCCACAGCACAGTTCCCGATGGGCCTGAGAGGGATCTAACAGTCTGGCCTGGATACACAGTTCAGCTCTATCAGGGGTCTGCACAACTGTTACATTTCATATATTATTATATTGAAGTGTACATAATATATGTACATATAGTGTGCGTATATATATGTATATAAAACAAGAAATATGGCATGAGTGAGAATGCCGTTGATGGCAGTATCGCCAAGGCTGTAGTTCACAAACATTATCATGATCACGAGTGCCATATTGCTTTTACAACAGTTCTATTACCAACTAATCAAGTTTCAGGACATCAAATTGTGTTTTCTATAGTTTATTTTGATTTATTTATCATCTGCCCAATCTTGGTGTCAGACCGTTGCCATGCAATGCAACACTTCACTTGAGAGCCAAGTTCAGTGATCGAGGCTATGGGCTCTAATTTAAAAGGAAGGCATAAGTCTAAAGTCTAGATAAAGCTTCAATCGCAACCTTCGGGCCACTTCATAAGACTGAACCCAAAAAAAGGACCGGAGCACACGATTAGTTATAGCGAGTTTTTACTGGTGCTGGTGACTAACGTTTCGACGCAATAGCGTCTTCATCAGAGTCAAACTGGCTAGAGCCCAAGAGACACCTACTTCATTCTAACTAAAGCTTATTTAATAATGAGGCAAAGTCCATTTGCTAATTAAATATGATGAGCAAGTTCCTAAGCACAGGCATCAGTGGATCAGCTCAATGCTCCCACACGTCACACGGCAGCTTTAGTTCATGCACGAGACAACTTTGCTCACTGACTGACTTTGCTCTCTGCCCCTCGTTTAAATGAGGGCCCTCTATGAGCTTCTGCACACACTCATTTGTATAGCCTACTCGCTTGTGTCTGCACATTAAATATTAAAATGTGCATTCACACTACTCCATTTACTCAAGTCGAGTAGAGATCTCATCCACTGTTGTATAGACACAGATTGCTGGCAAGTTTCTCCTCCCATCTTTGGCCTGCTGGTAACCTCTGCACAGGTCAGTGGGGTTAGTTAGTGTGGTCCAGTAAGCCTGCAGCTGACTCCACTAGAGCACAGTTACCCTTGGCCTGCCATTCCCACTGAAAATCCTCTTCAGCGTGTGAAGTATAATGCAATTTAAGAGATAGGCAACACCCTGCAAGGACCTGCCTGACATCCGATTTGAACACTGCCAGCAGTACACACATACACACACACACCTATTAGGAAACACTCATAATTCAATGTCACCAAATTCAATTGACTTGGGTAAAATCCAATTTGTCACAACAAATACAAAAAAATGCACTCTGGAATAATTGTTCGACAGGGCAAGACACTTTAAAAATATAGTGCGGAATTATTCAAACAAGGCATTCTGCTGTGAAAGACGTGACACAAACAAATGGAATTACAATGAGTTTTCAAATTTGAAGAAAATCCTAATGTGCAACATAGTGCAGGGTTTAAAAATAGCCGAGGGATTATTGGGAGTCTAGGTAATTGGATTGGCACTCTTGAGTAAATGGCTCCTTGCTCCACATGAAGTCCATAAAGCAACAGTGATTCTCATCAGAGATTTGTAAAACTTCTCATGGTAAAAATCTCTCCACTTAGAGAGGTATCCAGCGCTAAATGGACGGCTTGCTGTTTGTTTATTTGCAAATTGTGTTGTGAGAAGTGAGAAGTGTACTGCCAAAAGGTCAAATTAGCCCCTCTGCCCATGTGATGGGTGGAAAGACTAAAGCACATTTACATGACTGCTGCATCTTAGCTGAAATAAAGTCCAGTGCACTTGGCACAACACATTCATACACATTATAATCATAAGTAAAACCTTATTCTATTACTAAACTAAACACTAAAACTGTCCAATTACCAAACCACAAGCAATAGTAATGCAATACCTTAACCAGTACCATAACATCTGCAGTCAGTGGGACTGTGCATGTGAGAGTATATAGGCCTATGTGAATGTGAGCGTGTGTGTGTGTGTGTGTGTGTTGTGCCTATGTGAGTGAGTGAGTGTACAAGCAAGAGAAAGATGGCTATAAATATATCATATATAAATGATAATGTGAAGACACAGAGTCATAAGACCGTAAATCACAGGGAGCTGCACAAATTAATATAGTTTACAGTTGATGCAAAGATGGGCCGGTCATAAATCCTGTCTGATTTATGCAGATAAAATCAAAAGGATTTCCTTTATGAATTCACTCGATGCCATAAACTCTCTCTCAGGCTCTTTCAAGCATTAAGCAAATAATCTCCTCAAGTATTTGGGCATTTGCACGCCCTGAGAATTCTTTTAGCCAACATGGCAGTGGGACTGCTTGAGTTTACTATTCCTGCTGAAACTGGGGAATTTTGTGACTATATAGCATAGGCTTGTGCTGCTCTTTAAATGACAATAGTTTGTAAATGCAATGTGGAAAATTCTCTTCAAACTGCTACAGGAGGGAAAGAGAGACAGAGAGAGAAGGAGAGAGACAGAGTGAGGGAGAGAGACAGCGAGAGTGAGGAGGAGAGAGAAGGAACAGGGTGGATATGTGTGTGTGTGGGGGCAGTGGTGTCAGTGGAAGGCGGGTGGGGTGGGTGCGTAGGGGGGGGGGGGGGGGGACTGAGGTTGCGAGCAATTTCTCTTTGTTATCAAGTGAAATGACTCTGCAAATATGACAATAAATCACGGCGGAAATCAATCTGAGAGGAGGCGACTGCTAGGCACTGATAATGCATCAATCAATATTTAATGTTTAGACTTTAATTAATCCACAGGCGGCAAGCATTCTTTAAGTGACAAAAGGAGAGGGTGAGAAAAAACGAGCGGCAAGTGCTTTAGCATAGAGCAGCTCTTATATCAAACAGGCACATCGAGCCGGCTGGCCTCATCAGTCGATTCTTCCGGAGTTTTCTTTTTGTTTTTATTCTGTTCATTTATTACAGAATCCTTGCAAAGTGACATATGTATGGTGGGATTACCCAACATTAAACACCCAGGTTTATGACCCAGGTGCCAGGAAAAAAAAGATAAGAGCAGAAGGCTAAAGAGATTTCTTGTAGTCTGGGCACAGCTTTGACCAGTGGTGAAATAAGGGACATTTTGGCATGAGGGAGCATCAGTTCTTACAGAAGCTACAACCCAAGAGAAGACCATGCAGAGGAGCCTCTGGGTGTATAGCCATGCCTCTAATGTTGTTAGGGGGAATGATGGAGATGCTGCTTTTAAATGATCCATTTCCTAAGCTGGCAGAAGTGTGGGAATGGCACCTGATGCCCTGGGCTGTCGTGAGAACATGGAGACCCCCTCTGCCACAGCAGACGCCCTCTGGCTCGATACCTATCCATCCGGGACACCACTCCACTCCCCTGGTGTGGAGGCTAGCAATGCCCAGCACAAACCACCCACCCAACCCCACCCTCTCTCTCCAGCGTCCTTTCTTTTGGTGCACAACTCCCAGCCAGGCTGAGCGACTGCGGAGCCAAGAGCCGTAATGGAGGAAGCTGTGTGTGCGCGCGGAGCCCTGCTTTGCACTGAGCCCCGCAGATCATAGAGCCAGGTCCCAGAGGTGCTAATTACTGCATCCTCAGCCAAGAGGCTCCGGCAGCAGCAGGCAAGAGAGGAAGAGAGAGGCGGAAAAAAAAGATTCTTGACATTTGGATACCTGTGAGTAAAGATTCAGCCTGATAATTGGGACACAGTCACCCACTGCGAAAGAGGCCCAGGAGGTATATTTAAGGTGCTGATGGGTGAAATAGCTTGGGGTAAATAAGGAAACGCTTTCAAGGGGTGGGTGGGGGCGTGGGGGGGAAGCGGCCGATCATTTGAAACTCAAGCTGGAGTCAGACGTAAGAGCTGGCCAGGTCAACACATATCACGTTAAAGAGTCTTCTTCCACAGGGATTGGGATCATTATAAAAAGGTCTTGAGATGGGGGCTAAGGGGATTATCCATAAGGGGGTTTTGATATTCTTGACTGCACATATTGATAACAGCGCTGTTTGATCCATTGTGTTATTGTGTTCAGATTACAGGTCTTTCATCTTCAAAGGCCTTAATCTGAACCAGATGAAAATACTAAGCAGCCATATTTCTGCCTTGTGCAATATGGAAACTTTTTAAATGCTTTTTATTTACTAAATGTACATATTTTCATCATAATGTTTTTTGGTGAAACTTAAAACTATGTTTATATGTCAACAGTGTCCTATTACCAATTTTCCAGAAAGAGCACCTTCCCAGTGTTGTTTGTCTGTGGGTGTATGCATATGTTTATATAGGTTTAAGAGTATGACACTTGTGTGGGAATACCAAAGTGTCTTGAGGAGGTGTGTGTGGTCTGGTGAATGGTTCAGCTGTCACCTCAGTGTGTGTGTGTGTGTGTGTGTGTGTGTGTGTGTGTGTGTGTGTGTGTGTGTGTGTGTGTGTGTGTAGCGCTGGATTAAGGGGCACACACACACACACACACACACTCACACACAGAAAAGGCCCTAAACGTGTCTACAACATATTAAGGGTGACCCTCAGTCTCTCTATTCTCCAAACAGTGATTTAAACTAAGCCATATGTTCCTGTCGGTCACACAGCAAGCACCAGATCACAACCAAGGTCACTTGAGCCTAATCTAACTCAACATCATGTGTTCACATTAAGCAAAGCAGTCTCAGCACCATGGCTGTCTTATCAGTCCTGGGCAGAGGAGCACCGCTCATTTTGTAATACTGCTCCGTACATTATGTGTCGTTGGTGGGGTAATCGGAGATTTCACAAGACATTTCAAATTCATTCTTTTGAAATCTGAAAATCCTCTGCCAGCACATTGGGTGTCACAGGATTTTTTTCTGCTTTTGTAACAGCTCTCATTCACTATTTTAGACAGTTATTTCTCCTTTTAAACACATTTCCTGTGAGGTGCGAGGTGGATGGCGCAGGGTCTTGGTGCTGGAGTTTTGAGCGAGTATCTCTTCCTGTTTCCTCAAACTGAGGTACAGCGGAGCATCCACTTCCTGACAAATCTGCAGTCAATCAACCCACCAGGAATATTCCTGGAGTTTTAGAACATTTGAAACAGATATTACTGTCACAAATCATTTTCAAAAATAGATGTAGATTTTTTTTAAATTCTGAAAATATAGATAAAATTGTCAGAGAGTACATTTTCATGATTATCTCTTTCACACACACACATACACACACACACACAAATAAATGTTGATTGAGATTTGTTTAAAAGTCTGTTTCAAAAAGCCACTAAACTGATAAAACACACTACTTAGACAAGACCGGTTGAATCTTGCATGAACCGCTATACAAGATTAACTTGATGACATACATCTTCATAACGTCTTTCAAAAGCTCTGGAACAGCTTGTTCATGCTAGGGCTTATTTCAAATATGACACATAGGCGGGAACCGTGTGACAGCTTGGAGTTCATCATCATGCAACGCCACACACCAATTTGTACAATGAAACAGGAAGTTTGACAGAAATTATTATCACACTTTGCCACCATTGCACAACAGCTGTCTGTTATGTCAAATGTTGTATCAGTACTCACATTCACCCACTCGCATGGGGAATGTTATGTACAGAACAAACTGCTAGAAAATAAAAAAACAGACAGTGCGGAATAAACACGAGGTTCTCTGACTTTTCTCCTCAGCTACTTTTAATACACAATAGCTCAGTGTATGAGGGGATGGGGTGAGTTGCCAATTGCACATATCCCATTTGTCATGCTTATTAAAACAGAACAGGAGCTAAAACAAGCTGAACTGAAAGTGAGCTGTTGGTGGTGGAGACACCATGGCCTGATTTATTGCATCAACTTCTGCACGACATACCCTTAATCGCGCGCGCACACACACACACACACACTTTCTCTCGAACACATATGCGCTTATACCCACACAAAATTGTATACACACATTCTGTCTTGCACACACAAACACAAGCGTGCGCACACACATGCTCTCTCTCTCTCTCTCTCTCTCTCTCTCTCTCTCTCTCGCACACACACACAAGCGCGCACACACACACACACACACCAAATATTAGAATTGAAATATAAACCCAAAGTGTGAAACATTAATCCAGCCTGCAGACAGACAGACATATCCAGGCTCATAAATAGCAGGAAGGCAAAATAAGACATGAGTGCACATGCCGGGGCCATGTCTCATTCCCTGTAGACAAATGTGAACATGTGTAAGTATATGATCAGTTCCTGCATGCCATGGCTGGATGTGACCGCCGCAGCACGAGTTTCATTTCCAGGCAAAGTTGCAGCTCCAGCAGCTTGTCTGTGGTGGAGAGTAGGGGGGGAGGAGGGGGGCTGGGGGAATCTCTCTACAGAAACAGAATTACAGCAAACCAAGACATGGGAGAAATCACAGCAAAGAGGTGAAAATATAGACGTTTCATCAAACAACAATGGACTTCATGTCAACACAGGGACACTAACCATTTGTGTGTGTGCTTTGGTAAACAATGAAAGGTCAATGCAAACCTTCAATGTCACCCCATGGACACGATGTGATCACTGTCCAACAAAATGCTCTTAAAATCACTTTGAGTCTCTTTACACCCGACACTGCCCACGCACCCCCCCCTCTTTTTGTAATGAACCCCCCACCCCTCCAGGCTGTCCAGCGTCCATCCAACCCCCCACCCCCCCACCCCCTTTTATCCTGATGGCATTTATTACAGGTGAGAAAAGCACAGGCCATACTGGGCTTGGCTGGGCTGGGCTTGGCTGGGCTGGAGGGTAAGTGGTGGAAGTATGGGCGCGGTATCACTGCCATGCATTACAATCAACCCTCCTCCTCCTCTTCCTGTTGATGGGGCTGGGGAGCCTGGACAACAGGGATAAGTGGACAGCCACTGGCCTCAAACCACTCGTAAAAATTAAACAACGTGCATAAGTTTAACAAAAAAGGGAAAGGTTGAATGAGTGCAAGCAAGCGGACTACAGATCTGTGTCCTCTCCGGTCATGGCAATCCAGCTGGATTGGAATTGGTGGGTGGGTGGCGCGCGCGCGCGTGTGTGTGTGTGTGTGTGTGTGTGTGGGGGGGGGTGCTGGTGATGTCACCCATTTTATCATCTGTTTGATTAATCCCTCTGTCAATTTGAAACCCAAATTTGCCGCTGCGGTTTTTAGAACGCATCCAAGCAATATACAAGCTGATTGCATATAAAGTCATGGGGGCTGGCAATGAAGAAACAGTGAGTGGGGTGGGGGGGGGTGGGTGGTGTGTTAGTGGAACCAACATAGAGAGGAACGAGGAGGGGGGGGGTGTCTTTGGGTCAAGGAACTTAAGGAATGCTGTGTTCTTCTGCCCTTTTGTGCGCCCCGGCTCCGATGCCAAGAGGGAGGCTCTCGGGCCTAATCCCCCCTGATTTGGTAAACACTCACAGTAATGCTGCGTTCAGGCTCTTAATGCCGTTGTTTTCTCCTTAAAGAAAATGTGTATTTCTTCGGAGACGTCCCGGAACAGATGGAAAATGTGAGGATGGATTTAATCGGACTAAGACTCATGTTTAGATTGAAGTTGAGATTAAGAGCATGGCCGGCATGTTCAATAATTATTCTCTAGTTGAATTAAATATATCCTCTTAGAAGTAAGGCATACTCTTTGACGTGTTTGTCTATTTGAAGTCAGGCGTCACATGGCTGGCTAAGATGCCTGTAAACATATTTTTGTTATTCAGTGCAAGAGAAAAAAATATGGCAGCATCATTTATATTATGCCTTTGATGTGTTGATCAGCATTTCGTTTTTTTTTGGAGAGCATGATTTGAGTTGGATTTTTTTATCTAATCAAGAAATCCGCAGGGCACAATTTAGAAAAAAAGACTTTTCTCCCCTTTATAAGCCAAATGTCTGAAAAACCCATGTATTATCACAAAGAAACAGTGTCAATTGATTAAAATTCACAAAACGACAAACAATTCATTCCTCCCCCGCAATCCTCAAACAATAGCCACGACACCTATCTATCTGGTTCCCTCTGGTTGTAATTGTCCCATATAAAATGCATTTTTTCTTTCCGAGAGACAGTCAAACAATTGCACTCATTTGCTAATTGATGGCAAAGCGGCGAGAGCATTCAGCTGGTGGATCCATCTATTTGTAGAGGTGTGGCCTGTAGACGGGCCCTTCCCCTGCCATGAATGGGGGCCCCGGCCCTCCCCAGGCAGGGCCCATTGTTCTCTTTTATCACTCCTCATTTTCATAAATCTAAGGTGGTAATCTTTTAATGTACGCAGCCCCACAGCACACCAACACTTTTTAAAAGGATGTGAAATGGTTACCTGCTGTAACAATAGCCCTTCCTGCTGATGTTATCTAGCAGGGGGGGGGGGCAGAATGTTGACAGCGAGAGTAGCTGCTTATACCTTCAACAACATTTTTCTATATCTTCCTCTATCCTTTCTTTCTCTTTATCATCTCTCTATCTGTGTCTCTCAAGCCTATTCATTTCAATTCAGCTTTACTGCCATGACAAAATATGAATTTGTTATTGCTGAAACATTTCTGATCAGACAGAGAGATGACTACAGGAAAGAAATAAAACAGAACAAAACAAAAATATATTCATTACTTTACATACAACATCATCTCTCTCTCTCTCTCTCTCTCTCTCTCTCTCTCCCCTCCCTCCCTCCCTCCCTCTCTCTCCCCATCTCTCCTGGGTGGGGGTTCAGGACAGGCAGTCTTCTCACATTGATGTTATCAGCCCCACGGAGGTCCTGCTCTCTTTAATCACCGCCCCCTGTGGAAATGACACTGTGTCATCCAGCCCCGGGAGCCACAGCGTCTTAATAAAGATAGGAAAGAAAAAGAGGGAAAGAAAAACACAAGCTGAGGCGGTGGTGAGCGAGAGTGTAAGAGCGGAAGAAGGGTAGAAGTGGTACAGAAGGAGGGAGGGAGGGAGGGAGGGAGTGGAAGAGGGTGAGGGAGAGCAGAGATTAAAAAAGCATATGTTTTAGAAGTCATTAAAACGTACGCAGTAGGGCCTTTGCTGGACTTGATTTACACGCCAGCCAGCAAAGCAACCGTGGGTCTAAATAATGTATTAATTTTTAAAGACACCCCCGCGATAAAAAAAACACATCTCCATCTGGCCAAGTGCGAACTGGGACAGGGCTAGATTAGAGAATGCTCTGTGTTATCTTATCTGAGCGCAGGCTTAATGTCGGCCGAATCAATGCCACTCCAACAAGTGGTTCATTAAAACTGAATGGCAATGTTTAATTCCATGTATTACAAAAAGAAAAAAAGGGTGAAACCGCTGGTATTTGTTCAAATCTGTGCTGTTCTGAAGGCATTAGTTGTGACTAAACCAAGCAGTGAGTTGAGAAGGACTGGAGACAAAATTCCCCTAAGCTCATCAGTCAGGACATAGTTAAAATAACACAGCATTGTTCTAACATGGAAATGACACCGCAAGACCATAATGTGGAAACCAGGAAAAAACTCGAGGTTATGACTGAAGTTATGATCACACATCCAGATGGATTCATTTAATGAATTTCAGAAAGGCATGACAAAACTTAAAATGGATACAGTACTATGTAAAGGTTGTTAAAACGGGTAAAATCTCAATACAACTTGTATCATTTTTTGGGAAAAGAAAAACTAAAACTGGTCAGAACATGATGTGTAACAACTCCACAATGTCAGCATACCAGTAAAACTAGTAATTTTCAAGCAAAAGATAAAAAAAACAATGGAAATTGTAATTGTGAATACCAAAAAAAAAAAAAGACCTGCCAAACCAGTTCCCCTCTTTCCCAACCGTATGGTACACAAGGTAAATCCCCCGCCCCTCATTCCGATCCGTCCCACCTGTGTCCGCGCTCATGCTAAAGTGACCAAGGCAATCTACACTCCAGACCGCAGTAACATACAAACATCCCTATGCGGCCACTTCCGTTACGGCCGATGAACTGTGGAGAGAGAGAGGCTGTCTGTGTCGCTCCAGCCCTTTCCTAAGCCTCCACAGGGGCAGGGGGTCCAGTCAGCCCCTCCTCACAGCTCATCCCCACGTCGTCCCCACTCACCACCGGCCATATCAATCACCCACAAACACCCATCACCATCTCCGCAGGCCCTGGAAATGGCCCAGGAGGTATAAAGTTGTTCGGATGCCAATATCTCGTCATGTCCAGAATCACAATGGCTTGATTTGGCCCTCCATCCATCAGGGCACTGGACAGGCTCCCATCGCCATATTACCTAAAAATTATTAAAACTTTGAGCCCTACATCCCATAAATTAGGGCCGAGTTGCCCACGGCGCCGTTAACGTGGGGGAGAATGTATGGCTGCCCGTCGCCGCAGAGTAATTACACACTAAACGCCGAGCGTGGCCAGGCATTCTGGACGCCGCAAATCGAGGAGGTGGTTAGATAAAAAAAAAAAAACAGAAAAATTGCAAAAAAAGGAAAGGATAAAAGAAAGTTTATTTGGTGATGGGCTTGTTACAGTTTATGTCTTTTTTGTCTTGCTGCCCTTTATTTTTTGTGGGTGTGGGGATGGGGGGGCGCAACACATTATTCATTCATCAGGTCAGGCCAACCTGAGCAGGGAGCCATTATCCTGCCAGTGGAGAGCAAACATCTGCTGCTAAGTGCATGCAGGCGATACTGTGACATGTTTGCAACCTTGTCCTCTTCAGATGTTTGGCCTACAGTGATACACTTCAAACACTTGGCCTGGGCTGCTCCCCTTCTCTCTCTCTCTCTCTCACACACACTCTCTCTCTCACACACACACACACTCTCTCTCTCTCTCTCTCTCTGTCTGTCTCACTCTTTCCCAGGATCAAGTTGAGAAACCGGTATCCTTCTCTCCTTAGCTTTTTCATCCTTCTCTATTGGCTCTTCACACAGCCTGGTCTCTCTCTCCCTCCCTCTGGGTGAGTGAATTAATCCAGTAGGAAGATCTGACCCTGTTTTTGAGGGATCACTCACAGCCTGACCTCTGGTATCATGTGACCTGCTGTAGATCCTGCTTAATCAGACGACCATTTGAGCAGCACAAGGACTGGACACCGAGATCTATGTCATGTCTGTGGTCAATGTGGTCTGTGGCTCTTTTTTCTTTCAGAGCATAAGCACAAATGTCAGATGATTTTATTAGATTATATCTATGCTATCCTGGCTAATCAGTCAATACATACGTACATTTAAAGATGTGAGCTTATTATTTGATCAGAGTTTTTATACATCTAGGTATTTCATTAATTAATAGCCTATCAATCCCATTCTCTGAGACAACAGGCAATTATTACACTTATTAGAATTATAAAATTAGAATTACAAGACGTATTAGATGATATCAAATAAGCTTTGGCGCCATTCTGTTTGTGTCTGGTTGTAAATGATGCTGTTGTTTAGTTCTGAGATGTGTTAGAGAGGTCAGCTTGTATGCCTGCTGCTTCTCTGTCTTCTCAAACTAATACTGAGGATTACTTGGTAAGGAAGATTCCTCCTGTTGCTTTGGCTTTGTGCACAGGGCAAAAGCTGTACACTGTGTGTGTATGTATGTGTGTGTGTGTGTGTGTGTGTGTGTGTGTGTGTGTGTGTGTGTGTGTGTGTGTGTGTGTGTATACTCTCTGTGTGCATATGTGTGTGTGTGTGTGTGTGTGTGTGTGTGTGTGTGTGTGTGTGTGTGTGTGTGTGTGTGTACTCTGTGTGTGTGTGTGTGTGTGTGTGTGTGTGTGTGTGTATACTCTCTGTGTGCATATGTGTGTGTTTGTGTGTATACTCTCTGCGTTCATATGTGTGTGTGTTTGTGTGTGTATACTGTGTCCCGGCTCAGGGGCTTGGGGGAGGCTAGTGTTTGGGAGAGGCGGTGATAATGGATAGAACATCTGCCGAGCTGCAGGTGTCTCTTCCCTCCTCGTCTTGTCTCTCCTCTCTTCTCTGTTCCTCTCCTCTTCTCTCCTTTCTTCTCCTCTCTCCTCCAGCAAAACAGATGATCTCACTCCCCAACCCCACAGCTCTGTTTACAGCTCCCTTGCGCTGCGTACCCGCGCACCTGCGCGCACCACGGCACACACACACACACGCACACACACACACTGCGCTGCGCCGCACACCACACACACCACACACACACACACACACACACACACACACACACACCTACACACACACACACACACACACACACACACACACACACACACACACACACAAAGCAAGTGACAGCGACACCAGCATGGGCGCGGAGCAGGTGATAAATATGTCAAGTAGCGGCGTGACATCTCTGCCGGTTAATAACTCAGTCACGTGAAGCAGGTGACAGGAAGAGAACAGCATGTGTCTGCCGGTGAGACTGGTGTTTATGACAGACAGAAAACAGGCCTTTTCACAGTAATTCTGCTCACTATACTGTAACGGACAGTAACGGACAGTAACTGACTGCTCAGTAAACGTTGAGAGTGAAAGCAGAAATACGCAAGGCAAGCAGCAGCCGTTTCTGGATGCTGCCAACAAAAACTGTAGCACTGTGAAAACAGACGGATGGATGGAACAATAGATGAGAGAGAGAGAGAGAGAGAGAGAGAGAGAGAGGTTGTCTGCTGAAGACACTGGCACAGTGGCCTGGTCATGACTTCAGCTAAGAGGCATGACATCGAATTGGGTTTAACCTCACAGCAACTCCGACGGACTTCAGATGAGGACAACATTTTTTCCTCCTTTTTTTTCCCTCTCTCACTAATACTGCTGGCAAGCAACTTGAAAGGGCCATTAGACTGGACTAGTAATTGTGAAAAGATAAGAGAGCAGAGGAGAAGAAGGAGGGTGGGGTGGGGTGGGGTGGACTATACTGAGGACAGGAGAGAGGGCGACAGAGCGGGGGCCAGGGCCTGTCTTCAAAGAGATATCAATTTTGCCATTAGTTCAATTTGAATGGATTTTTTCCCCCTCAAACACTAAGAAACAGATGCCAAGATGCTTTTGTTACTGTGCCCCAAACACAAACCATGGAATAAAAAATAAAAAAAACAGGAGTGGGGTAGGGATTGGGGGAACAGGAGGGAGAGAGAGAGAAAGAAAGAGAGAAGGAGAGAGCACGGAATTCAGCATCTCTGAGCCCTTTGATTGCTATCTTGGGGCTATACAGTGCAATTACTGGCTGGAACTATTAAAGCAGCTGATTATAGGCAGGCAGGCCAGACAGTGTGGAGTACAGCAGACACAAGAAGGGCTGCTCTTCCAGGTAGAGCTCTGGGCGTCTGCTGGGCATCCTCCTGTGTCCACTGTGACACACACACACACACATACCACACACACAGAAACACACACACACACACACACACACACAAACTGAACATATGTCCATGACATGCACTTAACGGAACGACACACATAATGGAGTCCCTCAGAAATATAAATGCGGCTTACAGGCTTACGACTGCAAAATGTTGCTTTGTAGGAACAAATAGGCCACTTGACAACCTTTTTACAGAGTGATATGGTTTGATCTCAGCTTCACTGGCTGTTAGCCACCATCCAAATATTATTACCCTCCTCAAGCACATCTACCCTGCCCAGGGAAGTATGGATACACACTTGCTGTCCATGTCTTGTGCCTGAGCTTCTCTCTCCCTAAAGAATGAGCCGTGCTAAGTGATGGCTCTCTTCCTCCACTGCAATCCATCTCTCCACTCACATGTTTCCTGATGTTTCTAGAAGGAAGGCAGACCAGAGGGATGGACAGATGAGGGGGATGTGAGGGTGGAGGGTGGAACTGCTAGAGGAAGAGAGGAAGAGGGGGAGGAATGGTAGGAGAGGAGTTGGGGGGGCCGAGAGGGTGGGGTGGGGGTTGTGCGATCATTTGTTTCCAGTTTTCTCACATCTCCAGGCTCTGCCGCTCCGACTCCGTCTGATTTACTGCCGTTCCTTGACACGACCACATCTAAGACACAAATAATTAGAAGCCTCTAAAACCGGGCTGTTTAGGGTCGTAATGAAATTTTTTGGGCCTGCCAGTGATTCTGAGAGTGTTGGGGGAGGTGAAAGGAGTGAGAGCCAGAGGGGGGGGGGTGGGGGTTAGAGGGGTGTGGTGGGGAAGGGCATGTCGGGGTGGAGGAAAAAGGTGAGTTGTGTGAGCCACAGCCCAGTCTACAACTCTGCCCCCACCTCCTGCTAAAAAAAGGCTTTGCATGCGCCTTTACAAGGTCATTTATTCCTACTGACTCCTTGTTATGGTGATTAAATATATCCCCAGTGCACGGCATCAATTACTGGGCAGCGCGGCACCACAATGGGCCCTGGCTGTCGGGCCTGGCTGCCGCTGCACTGGCACCGGTGCCAAGAGGAGCTCCGGGCCCCGTCAGAGGAGAGCCCCAGCGGGGGAGAGGCCTGGCTGGGGAGAGGCCTGGCTGGGAAGCCCCTTGCTGCTGGAGCGGAGAGAGAGAGAGAGAGAGAGAGAGAGAAGAGAGAGAGAGAGAGAGAGAGAGAGGCTGCCATGGGTCTAACTAACACAGAGAAGAGTTCCAGGTTGAGGAGTGGAACAGTAGGAGTGTGTGTATGTGTGTGTGCATATGTGAATGTGAATGCGATATATACTTCAACATTTGCAAGCTATGCAATGCGATTTGATCCGACACTGGGGTCCGTTGCTGTTATGAAATTATTCATTTCCATGAATTCACAAACAATTTTAAAATTGCAAACAATTTAAGTTATATCAACATTTTAATAGTAAGTGTCAATTTTGAAATAATACTGTACACAATGAATAAATATTGACTGTGTAATGAGGTAAGCTACTGCTACATAAAAAAATCTTAGGTCGATTGCTATGTTAATAACGATGATTACGCTGAAGGCCTTTTAATAGCATATATTCATATTTGTGCAGATCTAACTCTTACTGATGAGCTCATACATCATCATTTTATCATTGTATGGTTCTGTATAATTACAGGTATAGATGGCACAAAAACCTTCATCTGAAGTAGCTCTACTGCGGAGGTAATGTAATAAGTAATGCTAACTGAGAACAATTCCTCAAAATCATTCCACACCAATGATAGGGCACGTGGGAGTGAGTGTATGTTTTCTTAGCTGCTACCAAAGTCCTCAGACACCGAACATTTGTAGATTGATGCAGCAAGTAGAGGCAGATTTGTTCACACACTAACATGCAAGGTGGACTGCAACAATCCTGCAGATCGCCATCTATAGCTTAGGAGTGCAAAAGACAAATTCTCAATGCAAATGCAACCCCATTGTGTGCTATTAGGGCGATGCATCGACAACAGAATGATGGATTGTTACAGCCCTAAAGGTAAGTGAATAAAAGACAGAGCATGTACTTGAGTGTGAAAGGTAGAGACAGTGTGTGTGCATGTCTTGTGTACGGTGTGTATGTTACTGTGGGCTATGTCTCTGTTTCTGTGAATGAGTGTTTTGTATGTGTGCCTGTGTGTGTGTGTGTGACTGACTGGTGGGAGGTCTATGGCACAGCTCTGAAGCACACATTTACAAACAACTTTAACAACTCCATTTCCCCAGGCAGACATAGAGCGCCAAGCAGTGGAGCCGTGGTCTGAGCGCCAAACAGTGAGCTGTGCCTGCCTCGTTTGAGCCGTTTCAGGCTTATTTTCCCCTCACAAATGTGCTTTTGCCCTCACACCGCTGATTGAGCTCCACTCTCCTCCAACATGCCTTCCAGAGGTGCAAAAAACACACCAAAAGGCAAACAAAAATGGCATCGTTATCGAGTCGGCCCCCTTTTGTCCGAAAACCCATATCCATTTATCATGGGTGTCGTTCCCTTCACGGACCTGTCAGTGTTCTTGACCAGGGATTGAACTCGCCACCCCGGTGGGCCGATCTCCGGTTTCCTCCCCAACCCTGGCCTGTCACTTCCCCTGGGTTCCCCCACCACGTCGGTGGGCTCTTGGGCAGGTAAGCTCACCTCCACCCCCGCTGGAATGGCTGCTATGCCGACTGCCCTGCACCTCCCACCCTCACCCCCGCGGGCTCTAATGGAGGCCCGGTCTCTTATTTATCGCCACAGAGGCCACGCGTCATTTACGCCAGAGCGGCCACTCTTTTCCCACCTGTCACCAGAACCCTTCCGCTACGGTGGAAGGACTCACACTAAAGGCAGAGAGAGAGGGAGAGAGAGGGAGTGGGAATGAGGGAGAGAGAGAGAGAGAGAGAGGAAGTGCAGGGAGGTGGTATGAAGTTCTTTTTCACACAGGAGGTATCTACAGGACCTGCTACAGCCACAGGTCTATAAATGCACCAGTCAGGAAGAGAAGGGAGGGACAGGGAATGGCAGAGGGAGAGAGAGAGAGAGAGAGAAAGAGGGAGAGAGAGAGAGAAAGGCAGGGGAAGTAGAGACCCAGCTAGTGACTAACTAACTCCTAGAGTCCTGGAATTTTTGAGGGCAAAATTGAGTATGACCAAAAACACATCATCAGTCTGAAGAACGATTTGGCCTCAAAGCGCCCTGAGAAACACCTCACATGATAATTATCACATGCAGGCAGCTTAGCTATATACTTATACTTAAATGTCATACTCAAAGCCATTCTGACCATCTTGCCTCAAAGCCAAGTTTTAAAATTAAGCCTTAAATAAAGATGGACTTGGTGCAAGCAAACCAACCCCATAACATTTGTGAGGGTGTTTCATTAAAATATGGAACATCACATGCAACCCTTTGCTCTTGTGTTGTTTTTCCTTCAGCAGTAAGCGGAGATGTGCACCACAGGGCCTGATATGGTCTCCTAACAAACGTATTCACTTTCTTGCTGTCCTCCGTCTCAATACACTGTGGCTTCATACTTTCTGTCCATCTTCAGCCACCATACACAGTCATGGTTGGATAATGGTTGTGACCACTTCTCGTTTTCTCCCCAACCCAGATTTAGGGGTCTCACTACATCTCTGGCTCTTCATCCACATAGCGGGCTTAAGTAGTGGGGGTCTCCTCCGCGTCTTTCTCTCTCTGGGTCTATTGACCCGGCCCCTTGCTCAGTGGCTGTAAAGGGGAGGGAGGGTTAGGGGCGTGGGCCGGTCAGGCCTGAAGTATCTTACTGGGATGTAATCCCGTCCAAGTGCCTCTTTCTTCCTGCTCTCCGCCTGGACTGCTTTTGTCCAGAGGCTAATGCACAGCAGCAGGGACATAGAGGAGGGTGTGTGTGTGTGTGTGTGTGTGTAAAACAGTATGTTGTGTCTTTGTGCGTATGGCTCTGTATGAGGCTGTGTGTTTGTGAAAGGGTACACACACACACACACACACATTGTCTGTTTATGTACATGTGCATTTTTGTGATAGCAAGTTTTTAGAGTATGCCTTCTGCTAGGAAATCCCCAGCAGTTAATATGAATGACATTAAAACAACACTACTCGTTGTCATCTGGAACTCATCTGGATAGCCAATGATGTATGACAAAGGAGCGTGTGTAATATAAAAATAAATACCACCTCCTCCAAAGTACATATACATCCATGTGTGTCTTTTTTTCCAAACACATCTGTCTCCCTACACATCTGTATAGGAGACCCTCCCTGCATGTCTATGTTTACCTTATGTATCTGTACCTGTACATGAGGATATATCTTCTTTATTGTACCCTCTTTATGCTAGCAAAGTGACACTGGACCATCTGTGCACCCATTCTGACAAACCACCCCCCCCCCACACACACACACATGCACACTCTAACATCACCGCCACTCCTCTCTCTCTCTCTTGAGTCCCCTTCAATGAGTAGGCAGACGAGGAGCAAAACACTGCAGGAATGTGGGCCTGTGTATTGTTTGTAAAAATAAACCATCTGGACAAAGATATTCACAGAGAATTTATATTAAACAGCTGCGAAAGCAAGCTTCTGAATGTGGGAGGGGGCAGTGGGGAAGCAGCGGGACCACACCACGAGCCTGTGATCCAAGTCTCCCTCACCGAAACTCCAGTCCACTCAAACAACTCAAGGAGAGGAGAGGGGGAGAGAGGAGTAAGAAGAGGAGAGGAGAGGGGGAGAGAGGAGAAGAGAAGAGAGGGGGAGAGAGGAGAAAGAAGAGGAGAGGAGAGGGGAGAGAGGAGAAAGAAGAGGAGAGGAGAGGAGAGGGGAGAGAGGAGAGGAGAGGAGAGGGGAGAGAGGAGAGGAGAGGGGAGAGAGGAGAAGAGAGGAGGAAGGAGGGATAGAAAAGGCTAGTGGAAACAATTTAAGAATACATTGCTTCGAAGAGGAGCATGTACATCAACAAAGAAGGACAAATTAGAAACATTAAATTATAGTCTCACATTTCAACAGCAGCTGCCTAACATAACACAACCTTTAGGCAGACATCCGTATTCATAAGCCTACAGGTAACCTAACATGCCCAGATATGTTATTTAAGACCACATGCTTTCAGGTAAATTTCCTCATCAGTCAAAGCGGGTGAGATCATCCCAGGCTCTTCGCTTCTTCTCCCATAAGTCAGTGTTGGAGCATGGAGTAATGGGCATGTCGTCGTCTCTCTAAGCCTCGCCAGCACTGATCTGGGTACAGTCAGTGTGGCCGCCTCCTCCTCAGACACTTTCCTTTGGAGCCAAAGATGGCACTTCATTGGTCGACCCACTCGGGGGCAACAGATGTAAGGAGCCTATAGGTTTGTGGGGGACTAGCCATCTGGCTAGAACAAATATTGTGTCAGTGCAAAAGCCCATGCATTTGTCTTTGGCACTGTAGCATTGTTCACAGTCAAAGGAATGGCTACACCCCAACCCCCCCTCAGGGTCCATTAAAATATGGGGGGGCTATTGGGGTGCTCTAATTGGCTTCACCTGCTGAAAAGCAGAATGGAACCACACTCTGTTTGCCTGTCTGCTAAGGAAGTGTGAATTGTATGTAGTTATGGTGTTCTTTCATCTTCAAAAAAATGTGACACCAACTAAAGAAACATATGAGACAGCTCCTGTCTGGTGTGTGTGTGTGTGAGTGTGTGAGTCAGAGTCAGGTCTCTACATGGGCACTGAGAAATTGACCTTTTAAATACGGACGCATCCATGCTTGAGGAAACACCCATTTCAGGACCTTTAGAAAACAATACAGTCCAGAGTATGGGAGTAGAAAAGCAAGTGGAGTAGATGGAGAAGGGACATCCATATTAGCTGGGATTCATGGTACAAATATGGATATAATGTGATGCCAATGCAAGACTAAATATATTAGAGGCAAAGTTAAAGAATACATATCTTTAATGAGACTGGATCTTTACGATCTTTGCTCTAATCTCAACTCTAGTTAAACTCAACTATCTGCATACAAAAAGAAAATAACACACAGAATTCCATATGTAAAAAAGAAAAAAACATAGTTAACCAGTCCTTGGACTCTTCAATGCATATGGCATTAAAGAGAAAAGAGCCTACACATGCAATATATGTAGAACTACATAAAAGACACACACTCAATATCTCTCTCATACACACACACACACTCAATATCTCTCTCTCATACACACACACTCAGTCTCTCTCTCTCATTCACACACACTCAATCTCTCTCTCTCATACACACACATACACACACACTCACTCTCTCTCTCTCATATACACACATACACACACACACACTCACACACACTGAAGAGGCCATTGCTGGGCCTTCCACACTTGTTGTCTCTGCCGATCTGTAGGCATGGCTGCTTCATTAGCCTCACCTTGGAGTGCTTACGTCATGGCGGAGGCATTCCTCTAGCTCCTCTAATCAGCCTGAGCCCAATATCCTGCCATTAGCTCACTTTCTACACACAACCGAGCGACTGCCCTAGGGTCTGCTCAGCCTGGGAATGGGATCCAGTCCTGCACCTCTTTACCTCCCTCTCTCTCTCTCTCTCTTTCTCCCTCCCTCCTCTCTCTCTCTTTCTGTCTATCTGTTTCTCTCATCCCTTTATACGGCCACCACAACATCGGGGTTTACTCCATTGGGACTTAGTATGCAAGATTTAGCCTCATCCTAATTCCTGTTAGTGGTCAGGACTAGGGATGTCATGAGAGACGAGGCCCCCGTAACGTGGCCCCTCCACCCGACATACACTAATTTTCTATACCTGACCATATGATAGGAAGTGTGGTGTTTGGGGGCGGCTTTATCCGATCAGTGGGGTTAATAATAGCCGCCGAATAACTCGAGTGACGCTCTCCACAATGTGCTTTTAATTGGTTTATAAATTCTGCCAATTATGTGACGGAATTCCCCGGCCAAGTCACCTTCGCTAATCTGCTTGAAGGGCCTGAAGAAATGAAACAGAGCCGTGTCAGAGAGTACAAGCCTGGCGTGAGAAAGAGAAGATAGGGCATGACAGCTCAAGTGGGTGGCAGACAGTGTGTGTGTGTGTGTGTGTGTTTCTTTGTGTTTGTGACTGAGACAAAGAGAGAATTTGTGTCCATGTTTGTGGATACACGTGTTTTTGCATCAAACGTTCACAATGTAATCTGTGTGTGTGCATATTTCTATGCGTGTCCCTGTGTCCCTGTGTATGTCTTCGATAGCATGCTCAACAGATCATGTGAATACAGAAGCTCAATTGGATTAGTAGATTATCAGATTTGCCCTTTGACCCCTGTCTTTTGCCAGACGCTGCAGCCTCTGCCTGGCGGTTGATCGACATCTACTCACACACGCACAGCACACCCCCACACAAGCGTAAGCTCATACTTGCACTCAAAGTGTACACACATACTTGGGCAGCATGCCCTTAACCTGTAAGAAGGACAGTCTGGGTGCCAAGAACCACTCAATTACCCACAATGCAGCAGGTTGAGAAGGTCTGAGCTGGATTAGCATTGTGCCGAACGAGAGGCTTATCCAAAATAAAGTAAGAATAAAAACAATCCCGTACTGTACAGCACACACATCAAGACAATATCATTAGTGGGTCAAATATGCACAAAAAACACTTTTACCTGTGTGTTGTATTTTGTCATTTTATCTTTAGTTGACTGATGGTGTTATAGGACTACTAGTCAGAGACATATAGATGGAATCAATGCCTTGAATACTTAATATAATGCAAAGGTAAGTGAATATTGTGAATGCACAGTACTGTGCAAAAGTCTCAGGCAACTTACATGTGTTATTGTTTATTTCTCACTTTATTAATTAGAATATGACCAGAGAACACAGGAAATATGTACACAGTAGGCCATTTAACTATACATAAAATGTAGTTTTTGCTCTGATACCAGTTCAATTTCAGTCTCAAGCTACTATTAGATTTGTTGTTTTAGCAGAGTTATAATGACCAATCACCCAAGTGGGTGATGGAGCTCTTGATGGAGCTGTCGTTCCCCACCCAGGCCACTGATGGGCATGCCAGGAGTTGCTGGTAGATACAGCTACGATGGGGGTCTCGAGATCAGCTACTGACTTGACCGTGGCTCACCCTAAAACTGACCCTGCGGCTTCAAGAGCATTTTTTTGTCAGGGTGCAAAGTAGAGGAGCCATCTGAAAAGTACTGTTCATCTCCAGTGACCCTCTTCGTTGTACTCCCAGGTGGTAATACAGTGTCAACATGCCTCATCAAGGCCCTTTGAATAGAAACCTTTGGTCATTCATTTTCCACTTTAGGTGAGCAATGAGCTCCTCTAGCTGTAGCTTTTCAATGAGCTCTTCAACCTTTAATCTGTTAAAGTGTCGTCATCTCTCCTCCTCACTTCTGATACCAATGTGTCAGAGCCAGAACCAGTGCCAACCGGCTTCAGCTTCCCTCTTGCAAGATTGGTCATTGTAGCGCTGTGACAAACAACTAATTCTCCATTTTCAGAAAACTCCTGAAGACCCAGCTCTTTAGAGAACATCTCCTCTCATAGCAACACTTACAACAAGTCTTACTGATCCTAGCACTCACCAGCCGTCTCAAACTGATAAGTAACTGTTAAAAACAGCACTCACTGATGCACTTATTCTTACTGTACTCTAATGTCTTTAAATTGTCCTAAAATTGTTGAGAACTGCTCTAAAACTTAAACTGTTTACTATGTTGTTAGTCGCTTTGGCTAAAAAGCGTCAGCCAAATGTAATGTAATGTAATGGATGCAAAAGACTAGAACCTGAACCAGAAATTGTTTTTTTTTTTTTTTATATTCCCTCTATCTTCTGGTTGAATTCTAATAAAGACAATGAGAAATAAACATATATGGTTTGCTAAAACAATGCTATGATTACAGTACTGTGTAGTAAGTGTTGTCAAAAAAGTCAGTCTGCTTTATTGTCAATTTCTTCACATGCCAAGACATACAAAGAGATCAAAATTACATGTCTCACTATATAACATCTCACTGTATAACATTAGGTGTTGGCATCATAACTTTTGTATGCTTGTGTAGAAAATAAATATATGGAGAGAGAGAAAGAGGGAGAGAGGGAGAGGGGGAGAGAGAGAGAGAGGGAGAGAGAGAGAGAGAGGGAGAGAGGGAGAGTGAGAGAGAGTGTGTGTTATGACTATGAGCCCATGAACTGCACACAAAGAAACCTATCAGTGCCAGTAAAGTTGGTGCTGCTTAGAATGGATAAAGAGGAGTAATGTGTTTACAAATTTTCTCCAGTTCAGCAACTGCAAGCGTTTTACCTGCTGATGTTGCTCCCCTCCCCTCCCCTCCCCTCCTGCCCCCCACCAAAAACAAAACCCTCTTAGTGATTCATTTCATCAGCTCTCCCACCTCACATAACCCCTCGCTCCTCAGTCCACCCTCAACGACCCCTCTGGCCCCTGGCACGGTGACAAGAGCAGGTCATATCCACACATGCTGCCGTCGTTGCTGCTGCTGCTGCTAACGCTAACACAAGACACGGCTGCTACGAGCAGGTTTGCCGGTAGCTGTTACTTATACAAGACAAAAAAAAAGAAGGGGGAAAAAAAGAGATGGTGTGCCGCTGTTGCCAAAAACCCTTTGAACAAAATTACTTCCTTTAGCACACTATGGCTTTAATTATGTGTTGGAGAACGAAAAACGGGACAGACAATTTGTAGTGGAGGGAAATCATATTTTCATTGGAAGGGGATAACAACGTAACCAATGATTTATAAGAGGAATGTCATAATTATTTTCCTCGCCTCTCTTTTTTTTTGTGGGAGGCGGCGTGTGGATCAGGTTGCAGCTAATGGGCGCAGGGCTGAAAGCTCTAATTAGTTTTTGTAGTCAACTGTCACCGTCAGAGAAAGAAAAAGGTGCCACAATAAATAAGTTCCCACCATTGACTCAAAGCCTGTAATTTGAGTCGGGCGCTGCTGTATTGGGTTGTGGGAATTACAAACGTCTTCCTAAAACAGAGAGAGAGACAAATAGAGAGAGAGAGAGAGAGAGAGATCGGGTACATAATTGTGAAGTGTCTCACCCACACCTTGGGTGCATGGGGGCGCTCCAACGAGTATGATTACTGGGCCCCCCCCATCCCCAGGCCCTACTAGATGACAAGCATTGGGAGCTACACAGAGGCAAATAAAGAGAGCCACAAAAAGACAAAAACGACGACAACAACAACAAAACAATCGTGGCAGAGGAATGATTTAATTAGACCAGAAGGGGCCCAGGAGAAACCTTATCTGGGGGAGAGAAGAAAGCAACGGCACACACAAAAGGCCACGCATGCAGCGCCGGGCGTCTGAAGGCGTAACCCGCGTGTGATGTATGTGGGTTTATGTTCCTACTCCATGTAAGAGGTACAGAGTGAAATATGTCAGTACACATAGGCTGCACATTCAACGTTTGATTTAGACACATGTTCCCCTCTGAGCAATAATACTGATATTTTCAAGGAGATGAAATCTCTTGAATAGCTGGATCTAAAATACTTGTCTAAACAGTGAATAAATCACCGGGGCCCTCTCACAGGACCGTGTTGTTTTTCAAATCTTGCCCTACATAAAAGGAGGGGGAGTGGGGCCATAAAAATTATGTAAACATAGGCTGTTACCTTTTTTTTTTTCTCTCGCCAGTCTTGCCATGAGCAAACAAAAGGGTCTGGTGGCCTGAGTGACTGACCTTCCAGGTCTGGAATTTTCCATCTCTCACCCCCCTCAACCCCACCCCCCCACCGGGCTTTTTAAGATGAAGCTCAAACATGACAATTACAGGGCCGAGGTGAACACGTGAGAGCTTGATTCAGGACTCATTCAGCCATGCTGCTGATACATAAGGAGAGAGGGAGACAGACAGTGTGTGTGTGTGTGTGTGTTTGGGTGTGTGTGGGAGAGAGACATGCAGTATGTAGTGACACAGAGATACTGATATATGAGAGAGACAGATATGTACACATACACATATGTAAACAGGGCTTAAAGCAAGGAATATTTGTGAATAAGAAAAATGGAGAGATAAAATGTCAGACATGCCCTATTCCCTACCGTCTTACAGGTAAGCAGAGTGACGGAGCATCAGCTGGTGCTGATGTGTGTGTGTGTGTAAGTGTGTGTGTGTTGGTGTGTATGTAGGGCCTGGCTCCTGGCCAGTGAGTCACACTCCACAGTCATTAGGAATGAAGGAGGCCCATCCATCCAACCCCCCCCCCCCCCGGCCCCTAGCAACAGACACACGGCTGAACGACACCTTCCTGTAAACAAACAACAGACAACGAGACTTCACCTCACTTCCTCTGCACTGATACTCACTGGAGCATCACACACACACACACACAAACACACACACACACGCACACACACACACACACACACAACCATTGAGACAAGCATTCACACCCCTTTCCAATGATGTTTGTATCCTCAGGTGTGGGAGCATGGTTGAACATGTCCTACATGTCTTCTAGCAGATTTTTATCATCACTAATGATTTGAGCTGATGTTATCCCATATGGATCTTATAAAAACACTTTGACTTTTCAAAGCAAAGTTTCATTCTAATTAATCCCCCAACCTTATACATGTGTATACATTAGTTGTTACACGCAATAATGAGAGCAATTTGTTTTCTAACCATCATGTCTATGAATGTAGCCTACATTTGACTGGCTGGAGCACTTAACTCAACAGGTCTAGACATCTTTGCTGTGGTTTATGGTCCCCATTTAACAAGTAGAGGAGAAGAACCACCTCCCACCTCCCTCTCTGAGAGTTAATGAAGGAGAGGGAGACCACCTGACATCAGCAGAAACATCATATTACACTCTTAATCACTCAAACAGCAACTGGGGTAGAGGCAGTGTGAAGACAGCAGTGTTCTGGAGCATTAGACAGGAACTAACCGTGAGTAAACAGAGCGACGTGAGCATCGGTTTGATACTTGATACTGTGAATTATTTTATTTTATATAATTTTCTCTCAAAGCACACATCCTGTGTGCAGCAGCCATTTTATTGCCATCTCTCTGAATACAAACATTTCTACGTACACACACACATACACACACACACGCACACACACACACACATACACACACACACACACACACACACACACACACACATACACACACACACACACACACACACACACACACAATCTAAGCTGTGGGCTGGAGGCTGTGGCCCCTATCACTCATTGGTTTACAAAAGCCCCTGCTTGGCAGACATGAGGTCACTGCATGGCTTTGAAGACGGCGGAAGCAGACAGACATGCAGTATTAGAAGGTAGCGCGGTAACTCTGGCCTGGACTGAATACTTATTACATACAGTCACACTGGGCTGTTGCTGTTTTTACTGTACCAGCATGCACACACATGCACATGCACACACACACACACACACACACATGTAGACACACATACGCCAATCTCAACAACTGCTGGTCAGATAACAGAAAGAAAACACTTTGTTTAATCCTCTTGAGTGGAGACACACCACTGTCTTAGGGACATACCATACCATTCACAGCAGCCATCACTGTCTTAGGGACATACCATACCATTCACAGCAGCCATCAGGAGCAGAAACAGGATCTCTGGGCTCACACCCCTCATCAGTACAGCGCACAGGTCTACAGCCACTTCCACTTAGAGTTGGAATCTTTTCCAGGAGACTAAATTACACACAATTTGTAATTGTTTGCACTTTACTATTCCCTGTAATTTTTCATCTCTCATTCTCTCTCATTCTCTCTCTCTCTCTCTCTCATTCTCTCTCTCTCTGTGTGAGTGTTCTGCAGACACACCTACTGCAAAAGGGGAGTGTTTTTACTACCGCTGAGTCAGAGGCAAGGAACTGTGGAGTATAAAGTGAGTGGGGGGGCTTTCATGCACACACACACACACACACACACACACACACACACACACACACACACACACACACACACTCACACTTTGTCGTTTGTGCCAGAGCAGGAGAGCCTCCCCTCTCTCCTCTCTGCACTCTCTCCATGCAGGAGTGCTGCCGGGACTCTTGGCCAACAGCGCAAACAGGAAGGATGTTTGAGCAGCCGCCGGCCCCCGCTTCAACACCACTACAACCCCCCACTCTACACACGCACACACACACACACACACACACACACACACACACACACACACACACACACACACACACACACACACACACACACACACACACACACACACACACACACACACCACCACCACTTCTCCTCCTCACACAAGAGCCCCCTGACTTAATGAAGCCTGGAGGAGTGCAAAGCCATGACATCAGTCACAGTAACAACACAAGAGGCTCTGAGAGAGAGAGGGAGGGAGGGAGGGAGAGAAAGAGAGAGAGGGAGAGAGAGAGAGAGAGAATTTCCTCCACTGAGGGACCACCTTAGAATAGAAACTGCAGAAGGGAGAGAGAGAGACAGGCAAAGACAGACAGAGACAGAGAAAATTCCTACTTGGACCACTACTGACATTACCATTGAGGTAATCGAGTGAGAAAGAAAGAGAGAGAGAGAGAGAGAGAGAGAGAGAGAGAGACAGGCAAGAGAGAGAGAGAGAGAGAGAGAGAGAGAGAGAGGGAAAGGGAGGCAGACAGGTAGACAGAGAGAGAGAGAGAGAGAGAGAGAGAGAGAGAGAGAAAGAAAGAGAGGGACAGAGAGAGTGGAAGAGGGAATGAGGGAAGCAGACAGGTAGACAGAGAGAGAGAAACACAAGTGAGGAAGTGTTTGCGAGTAAACGTGTGTGTGAGTGAGTGAGAAAGAGACGTGGAGTTTACACACGTCCAGGTCACCTCACCTCCCATCATGCTCTCTGCCTCTCCCTTTCCCCGTCACCTGCCACCCCATGCCATCACCTTGTCTGCCCGTGTCTGTGCCACCGCGGTGCCAGCTCTGCTGCCAGGCCGCATCTCCATTAGCCGGGCAGCCCTGGGCACTGCTGCCCCTCTGAATGACCTCTTGACCCCTCGGTCTGTCCGGTCGACTGCTCCAAGGACAGGAGGGGGAAGAAGTCAGGACCTGTCCACCGCCCTGCGTGTCACATGGGCAAACTGAGAGTGATCGGCAGTTAGTCTGTGTGTGTGTGTGTGTGTGTGTGTGTGTGTGTGTGTGTATGTGTGGTGTCACTGGAGTACTTTTCCTGCACTTTAAAATGTGTGGTGTGTGGAGGAGGTTTGGAGGAGTGTCAAGCACATGCCGAGACCGCCACTGTCTCACAGAGAGACATGCACACACACACACCACAGGAAACTGAATACATTTCCCTGAGGGTAGGAAGCTTGGCCTGTGTGTGTGTGTGTGTGAGAGTGTGTGTGTGTGTGTGTGTGTGAGTGTGAACCTAAACAAAAGTTCATCACCACAAAGCCAACCCTTCTCCTGCAGTGGCATCCCTGTCTACACTTTTCATGTTGTTCTTCAGCTTGTGTTGTATACGCGTGTGTGTGTGGTTGTGTGTGTGAGTGTGTGGGTGAGTGTGAGTGTGTGTGTATGTGTGTGTATGAGAGAAAGAGAGAGAGAGAGAGATAACTACACACAAATAAAGATATAGATAGCAAGAGTATTATACAACTCCATATTTATAATAATATAAATGCAATACTACTATTTTCATGTGAACGATAAAACAATGTCCATGTTCATTTGTTTTGTGACATACATCTTTAACAGTGTTTTAACAGGGCTTACATGTTACATCTTTAACAGTTACATCTTTAGCAGTGTTTTAACAGTGCTTACATGTTACATCTTTAGCAGTGTTTTAACAGTGCTTACATGTTACATCTTTAGCAGTGTTTTAACAGTGCTTACATGTTACGTCTTTAGCAGTGTTTTAACAGTGCTTACATGTTACATCTTTAGCAGTGTTTTAACAGTGCTTACATGTTACATCTTTAGCAGTGTTTTAACAGGGCTTCTTGCAATGCAATAGTTAACGTGTTTGCCCCAGGCAGAGTAAAAGAAGTAAAAGAAGTGAATCATGTAGTATCTTCGTGAATAGAGAAGTACCAGCCACAAGGGCTAAGTGCCAAGGAATTCAGTCAAAAGGGCGTGCGCGCACACACACACACACACACACACCCTTTCTGCACATGACCAATCAGAGGCTAGTGCTCTACGCCATGTTACCCAGAATCCTCTTAGCAAACACAAGTCTTTTAGGCGCTGTAGCCAATCCCCCAGGCAACGCCACAGCGAAGCCCTCCAGCACTACCACCGCCGCACACCCTTCGGCAGCTCCAACGCCGTCGCATCAGACCCGAGTCTCGGAGTCGTCGAGTCAAGGCGTGAGCACGGTGAAGCATCTGGTGCAAGACACCATAATTAATAAAATAACAGCCGCCCGCAACTCTAAGTTTAGAGGAGCCGAAACCCACTCTTCCTCCCCCTCCTCCTCCTCCTCCTCCCCTTCCCTTCCCCCCACCTTACATGCTCCCACACTGATATTTAACTAAACATTAATCTTCTTGCCAGCCCTTCTAAAGAGAAGACTGGTGCGATGGCCGGGCCTCCAGCACAGAGTGAGGGGGGTGGGTGATAGTATTCCCATTGTTCTCTGCCCGCCCCTTATTTATGCCCTGGTTGTGCCAGGCAGATGAGGTAAGCCGTATTTGTTATGTTATTATTCGCAAACTGGTGATACATAAAGCCCTGGGATCGCACAAATGTCTCTCTGTCTCCGCAGAGCCACTACCTCACGTCTCCTCCTCCTCCCTCTCTCTCTCTCTCTCTCCCTCTCTCTCTCTCTCTCGTTCTCCTCCCATCACCATCCTCCCACCTCTCAATGGCACATTTCTCTTTTCTCCCTTTTTCAGCAACCACCCCCCCTCCTCCCTCCCTCGCTCCCTTCAAACATTTGCATGTGAATCGCTTGTATATCTTCTTTTATATGATGCTCTGACAACACTGGCTTTTCAGACAAGCTCAGACAAAAAAAAAAGAAATAACCACCTCCCCCTTTCCCCCAAAAAAGATAGAAAGATTGTGTCTTGACCACAACATTTATGTAGTCTTGGCACTTAGGAGACTTTATAAGGCAAACAAGGAATCATGAAAGAGATTTCAACCAACCACCAGTTGCTTATGAAATAGGAGTGAAAGTTGATAAAAAAGCAGCAAACTAGAGAAGCCACTGCGAAAGCTATTTCTGAAAATGAATTTCCTCATCAGGTGGTTGTTGGTTTGTAGCCAGTGTGGTGTGAGGGGGTGTTGGGTGGGAAGAAATGATTCTGCCACAGAAATCATATTTGTATATCAAACAGACAGCGTGGACTCTGCACTATTTATGTGTAACAGAGAGCTTTTTCAGGTCAACTCTGTACAGCCCAGCGCTCTGATGAGCATAACTGTCTGAATGGGTGACCAGGTTCACAGAAAGACCTGAGTGAACCTTGCTGAGACATACACATACACACACACACACACACACACACACACACATCAACCTGTGTAGTACACATGCACATACACCCTCACCTACAAACACATCCAAATACAGTGAGCTAAAGGCTAGACTAGCCTGGAAGCCAGACAAACTTAGCCCCGCCCACAAAGTTTGAGGTCGGGAAGTTCGGTCTGGACTTTCTCCGTTGTGGAGCAACTATGCCCAAACCAGAGCGGTTCGGACCAGAGGAGCTCCTGAGTGGTTTTGTTCAGAGCTGAAAATGCAACTGTGTTTGACAGAGGACAGATGTAGGTTGCTAGTGATAAATTATTAGCTTTCAGTATGGTACGATACCTTTGTAAATTACGTTTAATTACAAAGTGTTTCATTCACCCTGGTTCTCCCTAACAAAAACGCTGTTGCTAGAAGGTAGACATTTAGATTTCACCATCCCGTCTGTTGTAGAAGATATTGACAGTGCAATAACTTTAAAAAACGACCAGAAAAAACAATGTTAAGGCAATTGTGGAGAAGAAGAATGGTTCGAGTGTTCTTCCTACAGGATTCACCCCCTGTATCAGTTGAAACACGCCCCATAATCACGTGCCAATGGAGCAGTATCAGACTTTAATTCTGACTAGAATTGAGTATAGCTACGTCAGGCTACAGACAGACACACACACACAGAAAGATGAGTTGGTTGCTCTGTGTCTTTCTCACTCATCCACCCACCCACACACACACACACACACACATGCACATAAGCACATACACACACGCATACGCATACACACACACACACACACCATTCCAGCCTTACAAGATATTTACGATGTCAGATTGGCCTGGCCTTCTTGTAAAGAGCTCTTCCAGTCTAGTGGTGGGGAGCCAAAGAGCCAGGATGACCTCTTGCAGGCTCAGTGCAAAGGGTCAGGCTTGTTTTCCCTTCCCTACTCTCCAGATCCATTTACAGAGACTCAAAAGCACTCCACATTGCAGGCTTGAGTTACAAACCGTACATCCCTGTAATAACTCAGACATGTATTGCAAAGGGCTGCTTGCTTGTGTGTGTGTGTGTGTGTGTGTGTATGCTTTTTTTCTCCCCGTTTTTTTGTGAGGTCTTTCATGCGAACTTCTGTTTTCTTTCAAAAGCAGATCAACTTCAAAGCATTGAAATGGACAGATTGATTGTTTAACAGAAATGCTATTTCATAAGCTATTGAGTTTCTGCTCAATTACTCCCAAGCCTTTTGTCACTCACTTCCTCCCTTTCTCCCTCCCTCCCTCTATCTTTCCCTCCCTTTCTCTCTCCATCTCTTACTCTTTCTCCCTCTACCCTCTCTCCTTGATCTCTCTCTCTCTCTCTCTCTCTGTTTCTGTCTACTAGAACATGAGGGGAAGGAGGCCAAGCATAACAGCTGTTTACCCTAGTGTGTGGTGTGTGCACATGTGTGTGTGTGTGTGTGTGTGTGTGTGTGTGTGTGTGTGTGTGAATGTGTGTGTGCCCCCACCATCACCCATCTGACATCATCCTTCGCATCTCTCGTTCCTGTCTTTTTCTTGGATGAGCTCTGTTATGACAAGTCTAATTGTACGCTGTCAACCCCATAACATTTCTGTAAATATCGCACTTGCCAAGAACGTCAATAAGAGGAAACGGCTGCATTGCGTCGCTCTTGTGCACGCTCACAGTAGCACAATGTGAGCCTTTGTACTGTAAATGGATCCTGCCCGTCGCACTTTGATACTTGTTTCAGCCACAAAACAAGCAGTGCACAGACCTCATCTAATCTAGGTTTGGGGCAATGAGGAAAGAAATATACACAAGTTGAGACCGCCGCTAGTTCAGCTCGACCGACTGTGTATTTGTACTTTGTGTCTGTTTCCCTGAAACACAACATTTACAAATTCATGCTCCATAGGGCCTGTTCAGCTATAAAGCCGCTGTTATAGCCATCGTGCGTTGGCTCAAATTAAATCCCAACCCTAAACATAGGGCCTGTTTCAAAGCAAGCTATACATAATCTCATCAGAGTAATGAAAAGACGTTCAGTTTGCGATTGGCTTGCATCATCCGCGATGCTCGTCCTTGTCTTTGATGAATCTCCCTTCTGTCCACTCATTAGCGACCACCCATCCACCCACACACACACACTCTCACACTCCACTCGCATTAAAAACACACACACGTACTAAACACTCTCTCTCTCACACACACACACTCTCTCTCACACACACACACACACACACACACACACACACACACAGAAACACTCACACACAAACACAAAGGGTCCAGCTGATGGCTCTTTTTGATCCGGTGAGCTCACGGGGGTTTTCTTGTGATGCTCTTCCCACAACACCCTTTTGTCCCGCGTGATGACTACTTATGTGTGACTCGACGGTCTCTTTCAGCGTGGAGCCAGAATGGCCTCTCTCTCTCCCTCTCCCTTGGCTACAGGCACCGTGAGACGCTGCTATATTAAACCAGTGTGGGGGCTGTAGAGTACAGGGTGCTTTGGGAGGGGGGATGAAGGTTGGGGGTGGGGGTCGAGTCGTTGTTTAACCCCTATGCCTTTGTGTCAGTTAATGAGAGGCCTGTGTTGCTGTTAGCACTGCTGGTGTGGTGCTGCTGTTGTTGCTGCGGCTCCATTGTGTGGCGCCGCCACTCATTCCAGTAAGTGACGCTCCCGCTTACTCACCTGGGGGGCGGGGGGGAGCGTGACTCAGTGGCGAGTCATGCCTAATGGCTGAGCGGGTGAGTGAGTGAGCGAGCGAACAGGAGGCATCGGGCTGCCCTCGGTGAAAACAAGCACGACCACTGTGCCCTCCCCTCCCCGATCAAGCCCTCAATCAGTGCCTATTAAAGCCCCCCCCCCCCCTGCACTCCCCCCAAAAAAAGCCTTAGGAAGGAGGGTTAGGAAGCATTTGCCTGCTGGTTGATACGAAAGCACCAGCCACTGAAATTTATAAGACTGTATTTATACGCCTGAAGATGATTCTGATTATGGAGGTAGTCGGCCTGAGGTTGTTATTTGGTGCTGTGAGTCAGAATAGGGCTCTCAGCATGCCTCATTTACCCCATCTCTCCCCCCCGTGGGGGCAAATGACAGGAGCTAAAAGGGCAGACAAGCGGGAGATGCTCTTTGCGTAGCTAGGAGACACTTCTGCCCCTGCAGCCTGCGTTTATGGGACTACTTTATTCAATGCAGATGGATGGGAGTGGAGAAAAGGCAGATATGCTGATAGTGGCTCGTTTTACACAGGTTACTCATGGCCTGGAGCCTGCAGTGGCACAGAGAGAAGGAAAAGATACAAGCAGTACGCTGTATGAAATGATTCAATCAGCACGATGACAGAGCAGAAAAAACAACAACATAATAGAACTACTTTATCGATATACTAGAAATACTTTTATTTATTATTATTATTTTATTTATTTTATTTACATTTATTGTTTCTCTATTGCTCTCCTCCTGTTTACCTCCCTCTCCCTCCCTCTCTGTCTCTCTCTCTCTCTCTTTCTCTGTGTCTCTGTGTCTATCTCTGATGACTTTACCCATCACAATGCCGATGACTCTAGCAGGCAGCTCTTGGCATATCCGGTGAGCTTAACAGGGCGCTCACGTGGGGCTATAACTCAGCAGCCCCCCATCCCCATCCCTGACCGACCCCCCCACCCCCCCATCTCCCCGCCCCCCCATCCCCGACCGACCCCCCCATCCCCCATCCCCATCCGACCCCCCCACCGCCCCCTCTCTCCAATAAGACTGATGAAAAATGAAAATTGACAGAGCTGTCAGTGGCAGGGCTCTGCTGTGGCCTGCCTGTGTTTATGAGTGACTGCTCTTTACTGTCCCCCTCTCCTCCACCCTCCTTCCCTCTCTCTCTCTCTCTCCTCTCTCTCTCTCTCTCTCTCTCTCTCTCTCTCTCTCTCTCTCTATCTCTCTCTCTCTTATCTCTCTCCCTCTCTCTCTCTCCCTCTCTCTCTCTCTATCTCTCTCTCTCTCTCTCTCTCTCTCTCTCTCTCTCTCTCTCTCTGTATGGAGTGGTGAGCTGAGCGCCGGACTCATCATCATAAGCCGAGCTGGGCCTGCGATTTACAGGGACAGTACGAGAGGGTGACCCGCCATCAGTGGCACAGTGCCCATAGTGAGAGAATCATTAGCTCTGCCCATGGACTATAACCTCCATAGACTGTTATGGCACTCAGAATGAAAGAGGGGAGGGGGTTCGGGAGGGGTGGAGGGTGTGCTCACAGACCCCCCCACACACACATACACCCCGTTGACCTAATAAAAACATGCAACGCTGACACACGCTGCTGGAGCGTGTGTTTTCCCTCGCCGCCTCCGCTCTGCTGCCGCTGCTGTGGGCTTAATTGAACACACACGACTGGACCGCGTCCGACAGGAGAGAGGGAGGGACGGCAGGCTGTGCGGTCCGGGGCTGGGGCGGGGCGGGCCGGTACGGTACGGGGCGGGCTGGCCTGATTCTGGAAAGCCTGCTGTTGCTGCTGCTGTTGCCAGCTAATAGTATGGTCACTGACCTCAAAGTGGGCCCAAGTCGTTAAAAATAACAACACTGTACATTACATGGAAAATGAATCATTTTGGGGATATTCTTTTGAGTGTTTTGTCTTTGTGGTTCTGTATTTCTGTAAGTTCTACACAGTGCGATTCTAAACACTTAAGTCAATATCAACTCACAGGCATTTCCAGACTGCACATTCCTCCGGATGATGACCATGGCTGCAGTTCTGGATGAATTGATCAGTGGGAGGTTATTGTGTTATTGCGTAGGCACTATGAGAGAACGCTATGGTCACTCCACCGGTACATCCTGTACTTCCCCTCTCTCTCTTTCTTCCTGTCTCTCTCTCTTTCTCTCTCTCTCTCACTCACCCCATCTGGGTTGTCCAGTCTTCTTCGCCCTGCTGTGGTACACGCAGTGCTACGCGTGTTTGCATTCTTCTGCCAGGACTGCCGCACTCTGGTCAAGGGAAAAAGGCAAGGGATGGCTGCCAGCAAGGACAGCAGGCCCAGTCCGAGGGAGGACGCAACAGCAGCCCTGCACCCACCCAACTCCTCTACTCCGCACCGGGCACGGTGACCTGAGAAACAGAGTGTGTGTGGGGAGGGGGGGGGGGGGATAAGGAGGGATGCAGGGAGATACACATACAGTGTAAGAGAGAAAGAGAGGCATTTGGATCTGCTGGGGAAGAGAAGAACTAAAACAAAAACAGTGTAAGATGAGAAGCACTGCCAACATTTAAAAACATTTATTCCACATGTTATCGACATCTATAATGAAACATGGTGTATTTACCATCAGGATTGGATTACAGAAACCCTGCAACCATGGCTTTTCCAGCCACATGTGTACAATCCTCCCCCTGCCTGAGAGCGGAGAGAGAGAGAGAGAGAGAGAGAGAGAGAGAGAGAGAGAGAGAGAGAGAGAGGGGGGGGGCTGTGGGGGCAGCCCTGGTGCTGGGGGTCACGACAGAGGCTGCCCAGAGGGCTCCGGCACAGAGGCAGAGCCGGCGGCTGATGAATAGACCTCTCGGTGGGCTGGGGCAGCCGGAGACACCCGGCTTCTGGCCCCGCTGCTGCCACTTCCACTGCCGCTCGCGCTGCTGTCACGGCCAATGCAGCCGGCGCTGCTGCCACTGACACCCGTGCAAATCATACAAGAGATGACAGGCCCCCGGCCTCCAAGGACCCCGCGGGCTGTCCGCCTCCCTGCCTGCGCCGACAGACTGGGACAAATTGGTGGCATGTGCTGGGCTGGGCCAGGCAAGGGCTTGGGTGGGCTGTGTGCTGTGCACCACCCCCCCCCCCCAACTTACCCCACCCCCCTCACACACACACACACACACACACACACACACACACACACACACACTCCTCCGCACCAGTGGCACTGTAGCAGGCTCCACTCAGGGGGCTAATTCGCTGTTCAGATCAGCGTTTGTACTTATTATGCTGACATAATTAATCCCCTGTTGTGATCAGCAGGGGCAGGAGGGCTTCACCGCTTCACTGCTCACTGCCACCACCAGCACCTCCGCCACTGCTGCTGCTCGCTCCTGCACTCCGGTCCTGGCTCTCTCTCTCTCTCTCTCTGTGTGTACACGTAGGGGGCCTAAGGTTCATGTTTGTGTGCACCTTTGTGTAGACATAGGTGTGCATCTGTGTATATTAGTATAGATATGTGTGTGTGCTGACACACATGTGAATGTGTGCACTTTTGTATACTCCTATCACTTACAAAATCATAATCTTCAAAATCATAACTTGCATATACAACGTCTGTTCATATCTGACGACCCCACCCCCCAATGGTCTCCTGCTGTAGGTTCACTTTGAACCCCACCCCTTCCCCCAGCCTATTTGTCTTGACCTTCATCTCCATGTGGGGATCAGCTGTCTGGGTGGAGGCCTGTCTGAGGGCCTCCAGTCTGCCTGCCTCCCCTCACCTCTGGCCTGTCAGTTTCAGCTGCAGCCACACTGCTACCTCTGCTGCGCACACATAGATGTCTACGCCTGAGAACTGCAGGTCTGCATGAGAGAGGAAGAGAGAGAGAGAAAGGGAGAGAAAGAGAGAGAGAAAGAGAGAAGAAGAGAGACATAGAGAACTCCGTGGGCCGAGACCGCTGTCTCCTGTCTCGTGGCAAGCAGTGCGATCTGCCCACGGTGTGATTGACATGCATTGTCTGCAGAAGGTATTGTGTGTGAGGGAGAGAGATGGGAGATGAGGTGATCAGGAGTTGTACACCAAACAGTCCCCTAGTCGCCTCCTCACGTTCCTTCAGTATATATTTCTACGTCTAAATAGCGCAATATACAGAGAGGAGTGTGTGTGTGTGTGTGTGTGTGTGAGTGTGTGTGTGTGTGTGTGTGTGTGTGTGTGTGCGTTGGGGTGGGGGGTT
This sequence comes from Alosa alosa, assembly GCF_017589495.1. Classification (NCBI taxonomy): domain Eukaryota; kingdom Metazoa; phylum Chordata; class Actinopteri; order Clupeiformes; family Clupeidae; genus Alosa; species Alosa alosa. Next base: position 6,430,753 of record NC_063202.1, read on the forward strand.
ACAGGGCATCTCTTAGCCAGACACCAGCTGGATTAATAATGCCTGCTGATTGATGTATCTATGCTTAATGTGCAGCGGATTAAAATAATAATGTCTCAATCAAAGAACATATGTCATTTAGTCTGATACTACTATGGTCATTGTCTTGCACACCACAGGGGGTTAACCTTCGATAGATCCTGTCTATTCAAAACAGGAGCAACAAAATCTTGGAGATCTTGCGAAAGTGTGGATGACCTTTGACAAATATGACTTCCCCTACCTCATTTCTCTAAAACCTCTGACAGCCTTGTTCGAACTTTCCCGCTTGGACCTTCCGAGCGCGTTACCTCATGCAGCTGCAGCTGATGTTTGGCCATAACAGGCAGAGTGTGTTCAGCAAACAGCATTCATAATAAGTGCATGTGCGTACTGCAGAAGCCATCACAAAAGTTTTGACCAAGCACATTTTTGACCTGCTCTCAGGAATGGAAAAACATAATAAAGAGATTGCTCCACTCCCTACAAGTGGTTCACATGAGAGAAGCAGAGCGGGCCAGGTGTGGCTAGGGGGGAGGTAGGACTGCGTCAGGGCTACTGAAGGAGAAACAAAGGGAACAGAGAGAAAGGGGCAACACCACAACCTGTTGCACCTTTCACATGCTTGCTCTTTTGGCCTGGTGTTTCAGCGAAAATGATTCGATGTGGACACTTTAACACTGACTGTGACACTTCCGAATGATTTGATTTTTATGATTTGTAATCATTCATGCAAACACACACAGGCCTGCTTGGGGCTGGATTAAAGTACAGCCTGTTGTAGTCAGCCTGAGATCACCGCTGCTCTAGACCAATCAGACAGCAGCTTCCCTGTGTCTTTATGATCCTGATGTCAAGTCTGAGTTGCAGACTTTTTTTTTTTCATTCAGACACCTCCCCCCCCTTACAACCCTCCCACCCTGTTCCCCTCCTCCACCCTGTTCCCCTCCTCCACCCTGTTCCCCTTCTCCACCCCAGCCCAACCCCTATTTCTCTGTGCCTCTCTTCCTGCAGTTTTGGGTTAGGAATCTTTACATAAAAGCTCTGTCTGCATATTAAAAAGGTGCTAAAATATTCCCACTGTCAGCGCTGGTCAAAGGCTCCAGCGTTCACACAGGAGCTGACAAAGAGGAGGCGGCCATCAGCCCAGCCAAGAGCCCAGTGTTGAAATAAATCAGCACATACAAAGACAGCGGGGCTAGATAATGGTGCTGGGATGGCTCCAGAAAGGCCTCTCTCTCCCTCTCACTTTCTCTCCACATGGCACTGGGAACAAAGTCTGCACATAGATTAATATTTATTTTGCAGAACACATAGTTCAGGACGTATCAGGAGAGAAAAAGAGAGAAAAAAAACATAACTTCCAAATAGTTCCTCTGAGTGTGTATCATTCCCTGCTTTCTCTGTCTCTCTTTCACTCTCTCTCTCTCTCTCTCACACACACAAACACACAAACACTTTGTACCGAGCTTAAGCTCTGTAAAAAATAAAGAGGTGCAAGCAAGGTCCACAGGACTGGGATCATTAGATTTTCACATGAAGCACTGCTGACACATCCGGCGTGAAGTATACTCTCTCTCTGTGTGTGTGTGTGTGTGTGTGTGTGTGTGTGTGTGTGTATCTGTGTGTGAGTTGGGAGTCTGTGTTTAAATAATACATTAGCCTCTTTGGCTCAGACTTGCAGTGTAAAATAAAGCATCAGCCTTAGTTTGCATTATTACTAATGGCATCTGAGACAAGAGAACAAAAGCCATGTCCCGACACATGCTAACTATTTATTTATTCCCCTTTGAGGAGGAGGCATCTCTGCTGGTGTGCTTTTTTCAGATCATGTAAAACACGGCAACACCTCCTATCTCACACACACTACACCTCTAATGAGTGGCATCATATTAATTGCAGATGTCTAAGTCACACACACACACCCTGATGCACACACACACACACACACACACATGCATGCACACACACACACACACACACACACACACACACAAACACACCCTGATGCACTCACACATACACCCTGATGCACTCACACAAACACGCATGCATACACACACACACACACACACACACACACACTGATGCACACACACAAACACAGCTCTAGGCAACCTAGAGAGTGAAGGGGGGGACAGAGCCTAATAGGGGAGTGGATACTGGGAGGATCTCTTTCGGAAATTCCACCGCTGTCTGCCATGATATCTGTACCGACCCCAATCCAGAAGCACTCAATGTATTTATATGTAAATCCTAGGCCCATTTGCCTCTTCACTTTCCTTCCCAAACTGAGAATGCTGGTGTGTAGTGGAGGCAAATCTATTTTCAGCGATTTAGGGCACGCTGACTGCTGCCCTGGCACACCGATCCAGGACGCAATCCAACGGGGCTGGAGCGAGAAAACACCTAATGTGCTAAAAGTCCAGTGCGTCCGTAATCTTTTCTCATGCCCCCTTTTAATTCCTGCCCCACCCCCCTCTGCTCCTCCACCCTCCGCCCCCGTCAGAGCCGGCTCGGGACGCCGTGCTGGTCCACCACCACACGCGGCGGCGGCAGAGAGGGCCCACACCAGGGGGAGGCGGACGGATTAGGACTCCATATTTGTTGTAAACCACACTTGGCTGCCTCGCTAAGTGCTGAAATGCAGCAGGGGAGAAAGACAGCCCTTGGCAATGGCCAAGTGTGAAAAACTATCAAATTGTCAGCCATGACAGAAACAGTTACACACACACATTATTATTTTGGCTGAGGCGGAAACAAGGAGCTGTTAAAACCTAAGCCTGATAAAACAGCACTTTGCTTGTTTGTTGTGTGTGTGTGTGTGTGTGTGTGTGTGTGTGTGTGTATGTGTGTGTTCCCTTTAGATGTATGCACCCCCAGCATCCAAACACACACTAAAGGCTTTTACAAAGCACTCTCTGATTTGATATATCCTCACCTACTTATTGTTGCCACACACTGAATATGTAAAGCATTTTAAGCTACGTAGTATACCGGTATTTCAAAATACCCTTTACAAAAGAGCCTATAAATTCTGAAAACACTAAGGCGCTTCACTTCCAGCTGTGACGGGTAGCCCAAATCCCTTTAAATTCTGACCTTTTGACCTTTACACAGAGAGAGGGGAGAAAAAGTTTCTCGAGCCTCAGGCTATGGTTGTAAATTGCTAGAAGAATGAAAATAATTTGAAAAACATTCATAACTCCTCTAACATCAATCACACCACGTGCACAACGCAAAAGGGGAACTCCGTTTAAGTCGTGCAATTTTTTTCATCTTTGAGTAATGAACCAGATTGTGTAATTACTGCATGTAATATTAACTTGGTTCCGGCGTTGGACATCCGCTCTATGTTGTGAAATGGAGAAGGTGGGTGGAGTGAGGGTTGGGGGTTAAAGCGAGGTTAACACACACATCTGACGGGCGCAAGCTGCTTTTCCGCAGCGGCCACGGCAACCCCTCGCTCTGCTTTCACCTGCAACTCCCGCCAAACAAAGCCGTCGCGCTCTCCACTCTGCAATTACAGTAGCCTGCAGCTATGCAGCTAACTGCTGTCTGGCTGACGCTAAATGTGGGGTTATAAAAGAGGTGGGTGGAGGGGGGGAAGTGGCCGTGTAAGAAGTGCCCTTTCTGGTCAAGTTTGTTTACAGAGCCCTGTGAGGCCGACCTGAGATGGAGACAGTGGACAAACAGACTTTAAACTTGAGAGAGAGGAAGAGAGAGGAAGAGAGAGAAAGAGGGGGGGGAACGACGCATCTCTCAGGTGTGCTGTGCCCAGCAGTGAACCAACCATAATGCGCATCGATAAGGCTTTCAGCAGCATTATGGGTATTCAGTGTCAGGGGCGAGGTGAGCGTATCCTGAGTGAGGCTTAATTACACACGTCGTGCGTCAAGGAGGGCCGCCGGATGACAGGGCCACTCGCTCTGCTTCAAACAGCGAAGGCGTGAAAGGGCAGTCAATAAAAACACACCCAGACTTAGGAGGTTCCCGTCCCACCCGACAGTCATGGTGCGGGAGAGAGAGGAGGACACAGACAGCCGGAAGAGGAAGAGGAAGAAGTGGGTGGAATAGTGGAGGACATTACCTTCTTTATTCAAAAGGAATAAAGTTAAAAAAAGAGTTTATATTTCTGTTATAGCATGATCTGATTAATTATAGCTTATGGGTGTGCGACCACAAAACACAATTTAAAAAACAAGTAAACAAGTTTATCTTGAGTTTGAGTTAACGGTTGTATATTGTTTGGAGTTTACTTTTACAGGGACTGTAGCTAAACAGTTGTAAACCCCTTATCAAACGTGTTTGCTTTTTTGGCCTCTGGTGACAGGGGTGGGATCAGTGGCGCGGGACGGTTGTCACTGCTGCACTTATACACTCTAAAGAGAGTTCCCAGACACACACGCACAGCCAACCCCCACCCCATACACACACACACACACACACACACACACACACCATTCTTTTCTCATGCAGTCAAAATAATGCCCTTTCCCATCAGTGTGGTCTGAGAAGGAGGGGCCTCACCTCCCCAGATGTCTTGAGTCTAACTATGTATGTGTGTCTCAGTGTGTGTCTGGAAGTGTATGTGTGTGTGTGTGTGTGTGTCTGTGTGTGTGTATGTACTTGCTGGACAGGTTTGGGTCAGAGACAACTGCAGACGAGAAATGATCAAAGTTAAGGACAACCTGATGTGAGGTCCTTGAAGTTGGGACCATTTATAGAGGGCTATGTGAAGTGATGAAGAGAAAACCAAGACGTGCACAACATGGTGTGTGGTTGTGCAAATGAAGCGCTAGTTATGCTAAGTACTGACAGACTGACAGCAACGTCACACTATAAGTTGATGCCCCTGTCAAGGAGAATAAAGGAAAGTACATAAATAAATATAAATCTCAAATTTAATTCATGAGTACACAATTTGTTCCATGTGAATTCCTATGTGCACCCCACAGTGTGAGTTGCATCTATATGGGGAGTGTGTGGTTGAATGTGAATGTTTTGTATAAGGGTGAGCTCATTTGTTTGTGTTTGTGTGTGTGTGTCTAAATGATAGCAAGTACGTGCATATGTGTATGCATGTGTGCCTAATGTCGTGAGTTAGTGTGTGTGTGTGTGTGTATGTGTGTGTGTGTGTGTGTGAAACTCTACAAGGAGCAAGCTGGGAGGTCAACCGCAGCTCCGGAGGGGAGATCTGAGGAACACTTGACCATGCGGAGGACACCACGCTGGCCTGCAGATCATTACAAATGGCACATTTAGCCTCCGTTCCCCCCCCCACACACACACACACACATGGACACACACATACACACACACGCACATACACACACACACACTCTCCTCCCCAGGCCCATCTCTGCCTGCCTCCCCACACACAAAGGACCTGCTGTGCTGACAACCCAACTGAAAGAGAGCTTAACCTTTCACCCCCAGGGTCAATCCATTAGCACAAACACTGCTCCTCTGTATGCAAATGAACGGCTTATGAGCAATATGAAATATACACTCATGTTTAATGCACCACGGTGGGATGGGCCACGATCACAGGCTAGGAGGGAGGGGAGGGGGAGGGAGAAGCTGAGAAACGGAGAAACTTTCACCACACAAGGCAGGTTATGGAAGAAGTCGGACCGCCACCCACAGACAGTGTGTGGATTTGTGTTTCTGATCAGCCCAAAGTTACAGTAGTATTAATAATAATAATAATAATAATAATAATAATAATAATAATAATAATACGTTTTATTTATATAGCGCCCTTCTCAGACTCAAGGTCACTTTACAGTCAACACAAACAGAGCAAAACACAACACACAAAAACAAACAATAAACAGTCTATTTACTCTCTAGGAGGGAGGAGACAGTTTAATGATGGAAACGTTGGGGGGAAAAAAGGAGAAGACAGAGGGTGTCTCTCACTGCATGACCTTGGAATTCTGGGAAAGTGTCTCCAACTCCAGTTGAGAAGTCTCAGAGCACCAAGGGAGGGAAGAAGAAAGGAGGAGAGCATGGGATGGAGGTAGAGTACCACAGAGAGAGAGAGAGAGGATGGGAGGAGAGAGGAGGGTACAGGGAGAGCGGGGAGAAGGAGTGAGTCAGATCGAATGTTTAGCTGCTCGTAATTGGACAGAGGTGGAGCAGGCAGGTGTGGAGCCATTGTTCTCTTTGATGGGATTATTTGCACCTCTCCATGCTGGAAGGAAGGGCCAGGTATCGTGTCGGGAGAGCCGCCATCCAGGCTAAATTTACAATACATGGATTTGCTTGGGTCTCACCTCTCCCCCCAGGCCCATGTAATTATACCATGCTCTGTAATTAGGGGCTCGAGGCGCAGGGACCTCGGCTGACAACCGCCGCACACTTTCAAAGGACTCCGCCGAAGTAAAAACATCTCCGCAGCACCATCTTCCCTTTCGCTGTCTCTGCGAAGCCACTTTTGTTGCCTTACTTTCCTTTTCTGTAACAAACCTCTCAACTTGCCGGGCGTTAAGTTGGCATTTTCAAGCCAGTGATAATAAGCCAATGTAGTACTCTAAACTTTGAGAGGACAGCAAAGACAGAGAACTGAGGAAAGTGGAAAGGCATGAAGCGCTCATGAAGAATTAAAAGATGCGATAACCCATGTGATAAGATGTGAGTTATTCTAATCACGTCTCATTATGCTCATTATGAGTTATTATGAGACTTGCGCATTATGAGTTACAGAACAAAATCCAGATAATTCAGATTCAAGTTGAAGTCAAATCAGTTTCATTATTATTTGTTTTGAATATATTTGCACTTAATTCATTATGTGGGTAATTAAGTATGTGGGTTCGCATTTGTGACTGTTTCATGAGACATGACTCAACATTCATACCAAACCTTTTATGAATGTGGAAGACAGAACTATAACAACTTGTCAAAATAAAAGTCCAACAATCGCAAAGCAACATTGCTGTTTTTCTCTCCAGCCTTTGCAAATTTTTCATGAATATCTTATGAAGTCTACATCGAATGTCACTTTACTATACAAATTGTGAAGTATTCATAATCACTGAATTTAACACTGGGAGGTAAACTAGCCTACATTCAGCTGACCCGTATTTGCTTAACCTGGAACGGTTGGACATTCCCAGTAGCAAAAGATGAGAAATCGTCTGCAAAGGTATCATAAAACAAATACATTTTTATGAAACAAAAAGTATTTGCTTGACCATGTTCTGTCTCTTTGGCACTGGAGTAGCCCATTGACTCAGATGTGACGTGATCAAGTAAGAGGTTTGGAACAAAAAAGGCAATGCTGCTTTGCAATTGTTGGACTTTTATTTTGACACATTTTTGTCGTTCTGTCTTCCACATTCATGAAAGGTTTGGTATGAATGTTGAGTCATGTCTCATGAAACAGTCATGAATGCTTTATGTGCAGTTTATGACAGCTGCTATGAATGTGTTATGAACTCACCCGTTTTATGTGCTATTTCTCCTCTATTCCCACCCTCATGCAGGTTCAGTTCAAGAGCAACAACAGTTTTCAGCCAGCGTGGTTTCTCTCCTCAGCGTTCATATCATATACTGGGTTAGTGTCCAACACTGACATGACAAATTCTAGGATGGCTGAGCTTGAGCATGACATGGAAACATATCACATATGTGTAGCTCTGTAGTAAATCTCTATGTCACATCTGCTGTGTGTAGCAGGACGCCTTAAGTGACAAGTGGAGTGACAGGCCCATCTGCAGAAACTCACAGGGAAATGAATGCACACACACACACACACACACACACACACACACACACACACACACACACACACACACACACACACACACACACACGTAGGCACACACATGCACACACACACACACACACACACACACACACACACACACACACACACACACACACACACACACACACACACACACACACACACACACACACACACACACACACACACACACACACACACACACACACACACACACACACACACACACACACACACACACACACACACACACACACACACACACACACACACACACACACACACACACACACACACACACACACACACACACACATAAATATTGTAAATACACATCTTGCAAACGGATCCCTCTAAACTAATAAGACTAATAGTAACAAACAAAGAAGAGGAGAGTAGATAGACAATTGACAAAGAAGAGGAGAGTAGATAGACAATTGAGGCAACCATCCAAGTGATGACAGCTCTTCAAGTAAGGGTATCCATGACAGTGCTATTCATTACAGTTAAACTACTTCTGAGTAATGGTCAGATGTACACACACACACACACACACTCATATATATATATATATATATATATATATATATATATATATATATATATATATATATATATATATATATATATATATATATATATATATATACACACACACACACATTACACATATACAAAACACAAAAAAAAAAACACACTTGCAAGCCTCTTATCACACACTTCTACAAGTACATAAATATATAAATAATACATAGCAATTGATCTCTCCCTAGACTGATTTGTATTTTATTTGTTTTGGATAATCTTCACTCACAGGAGAATATTGAACATCCCTAGGCTCTCGCTGACTCCATTGGTGGTGGAACGATTAAGAATAGGTGATCACCCCCTGTAGAGTTGTGGCATGAAGAGAATGGAAACAACACACACACACACACACACACACACACACACACACACACACCACCAAACCCACAGGCACACACACGCACACGCACACACACCACCAAACACACAGGCACACACACACACACACATACACACACGCACACACACCACCAAACCCACCGGCGCGCAAGCACACACACACACACACACACAGGTGCTGACTCTCTCTCATCCACTTCATTCCATCTCCCACTTACACACCCAACCCAACACACAGACCACAATAACTACCAGAGAAGAGGTGTGAAATGTCTGAAAAGGAAACAGGTGGTGGCCCTAACACACATACACAGAGAATAAAGGAAATGCTTCATTGGCTACAGTAGCTCACCCTAAACTTTGACCTCAGGGCGTAAGCTGAACCAGAGGTATTCTGTTCAACCATGATCCCACATGATCCCATCAATAAACCATAGTGCCCTTAGCATTTGGGAAATGATACCTATGGACACAGCATGTCATACAAAGAACAATAACAGCCAATAACCACAATGACAGAGGGTCAATGCCATGTAAAGCTCTTCAGAGTTCTTTGAAATGTCTAGTTACAAGCTTACTCCTTTTGAAGCTGCCACTTTGAAGCTGAAGGGAACCAACAGAAATATGGTAGACATCAAGCAAAATATATTTTAACGTATAAGCCCATGCTTAATGTAAACATAATCATTCAGAAATTCATTGGCTCACAGGATTGCAGTCTGAAAAGAGAATGACCCAGAGCAGGTCTGATGTATGTATAAGGAGGCGAGGAATACTGGTTTGTGTTGGCCTTGCTGGTGGACACTCGACTGCTCCTGGCGGCCATTTCTATCCCCCTGTGCTGGGACTGTGGTGAGAGGAAGGGAACCATATGCTGGAGTCAGCTGCACACACTCCTGACCCCCCTGCGCTCGCTGCTCACTGCTTAAGCTGAGGGGATTTACACCGGCTCAGCATTTACACCATATGGATGTTTTATTACAGTGTAATGATGGCTTGATCTCTCTCCCTCTCTCACACACACACTCTCTCTCTCTTTCTCAGCCCAGCTCTGTCTTCTTCTCTGCTACATTCTTAGCCTCTGTTCTCCAGTGTCTCCTCACACAGTTCCTCTCTTTCTTTGCCTGGCCATGCATCTCTCCATCTTTTCCTCCCGCTGCATTGATCTCCTTTACTGTTTTTACCTCTTCAACACTTATGTGTCCATGCTCAGACATGATAACATACAATTTGAACATGGTTTTCATCTATATCTACTCTCAAAGTTGACAAATAATTGACCGTTATCGGACATAGGCCAGGTTGATTAATCAGATGCCGTTGAGCTTCATTGTTTTTGTTTCGGGGGAGATAATTGCATTGGTGCGATGATGAGTGGAGTGAGAGTGAGAGAGAGAGAGAGAGAGAGAGGGCTCCTCATTGAATTGGGATATTGGATATTAGAAAACACAGGATCAATGAGAGGGCAGGGAGAAGGGGAGGCTTATTAGATGCATCAGCTCGGCTGGATAGCCACTGGACGCAGTGGACACCGACACAGCCGTGAGACATCCATCCCCAGCTTTAGCCCAGCGGCAGCCAGCTCCGGCCTTTGCGCATGACATCATGGTGGAATCGCCTGCATGCATAATCCTGTCATACCTCCACCGAGCCCAGTGCTGACTGTATGATGGTGACCTCATGCCGACAGCAGGGATTCAAACAATGGGCGAACCAATGTGTTATCAGTGTTATTGAAAACAATCTTTCCCACTCACATCCCCCTCGGTCAAGGACGCTTTATTCTCTATGCTATGAAATGAAGCTTTATTCATGCACCGGAGAGAGGTGGTGTTGGTGGGTTTGGGAGGGGGTTGGATGGGGAGTCAACTTTGGGTCTGGTGGTAGCAGACTATATCCCACCCCTCAGATAATAGGAGTGCTTAGAGTAGAGTTTTGAATAATTCAGTTCCGCCAAATCAAAGGTATTGAATGGTGCGTCAAGGAGAAAGAAAGGAAATCACTCGGAGAGACCTTTTTAGGCTGAAGGTGTGGTGGGGGTGGGGGTGTGGATACAATGCAGATCTGGTCAGGTGCACTGTTCACACTATCAGACACAAACACACACACACACACACATACACACATTACACACACTTAATATACTATTGTAGATGAAACGGTTTGGTGCAACACACTAAGAAAACAGTAGTGCAGGCAAGTAACAAGCAAATAAAGAACAAAACGTAGAGAGGAAAGGCCAGATCCACTTGGGCCCACAGCAGCGGATGTACGCGGAGGGGTCAAAGGAACGAGTGAGAACTTTAAAGAGCGGCCGGCAGCGGAAGAAAGAGGAGCTAGAGGGGCAGAGAGACGAAGCTGAATGCAGGGCAGCTCTTAGGACTAAAGCCAAATGTTTGCTCTTGCACTGCGTTCATTATCAGCTCTAGAGGTATTTCAAACTCCAGGAGCAAAAAGAGAGAAAAAAAATAAACAAAAAAGGAGGCTAATTTGCACATGAATGCAGTTTGCAGTTGTAGAAGTATAACTGCGGTTTTGGGTTCTGGGGGAATAAATGACGGCTTTAGCGCGTGGGGGGGGGATCTTAATTTATTATAGATCCAGTGCATTTTTACTTACTTCCAGGGCAACTACACTGTAGTGTGTGTGTGTGTGTGTGTGTGTGTGTGTGTTTGGGGGATCTGTGTAAATCTTGTTCTACTGAAAGGGTGTCCTTTCAGATGGAACATGGCGAAGTAAGTGTGTGTGTGTGTTGTCCACAGTGTTTTGTCTTTGTTTGTTTGTGTGAGTGTGCGAGTGTGTGTGAGGGCTTGTGTGAGTGTGTGTCTGTATGTTTCACATTGAGTTTTGGTGTGTGTAAGGGGGGTCCTATTACACTGTGTGAGTGTGGGCAATCTTTCCAGGCAGCTGTGGCCTTGGTCACCTTGCCACCAGTGTTAAACCCAAATGAAAATGCACTCTTGCTACCCAGAATTCTGGCTTGGGTCCTCCCACGAATGTACAGCCCTATCTCTCACAGCCCACCCACCCACCCCCACCCCGACCATTAACCCCCACCCCACCCCACCCTAACCCCCCAGGCCGGTGATGGAGGTGACCTGCCTGGAAGAAAAAAGGAGGACCTGCCATGGACTGAGTGTCAGCCATTAAATATGATTTCAGTCCTGAATGGAGCGGCAACACATTCAACGAGTGGAACTCATTAAGCGTCGCATAATCTCCCTTTTCTTAACCATAACAATGATTTCAGCTGGGAAATCGCAATGCTTTTTTTTCCAGAGGAGTAACAGAGCCATTGATTCAAGTTGCATTCAAAGTAATAAATCAAGTCCAACTTCACATCCTGTGCCCATTTGCGTAATGCAGGCCTGCTTACCATACTAGTCAATTAGTTTGGAGAGAATACCTTCAGTGGCGCATTGAGCATTTCACAGACAAAGTGTAATGAATTCAGGAGTTTAAACTCCACACACACACGAAGGTCGGACCCAACTAACTCTTTCTGGGAATTCCATTTGTCTACATTTGGGTAGAAAGTAATGAAAAGTGTTTAGCTCACTCTACAGTGCGAGAGAGATGGTTGTGTCATATTGATGTAAAAAAAATCCTCACTTGCTGAAATAAAGTAAAAAAAAAAAAAAAAATCTTAATTAATAAAATCAATATCAAATACAATTTTCCTAATAAATTGTGGGAGTGCATGGATTATACACTCACTCAGCATTAAGCGATAAACTTCAGTGAGGGTTGATCTGAACAAAGCTTATGTCTGAAGGCTCGTGTACAGACAGACAGACACAGCAAGCCTAAGCTAAGTCCTTCCTTGATGAAGAGACCTGTCAGTCTAAATTCTCATCACCCACCTCCCCAGTTACCTAGACAAGTGACTTCCAGGTCACGAGGGCTATCATTTTTCTAACAATGTCTCTGGCTTTTCCCCCCTCTTTGTTCTAAGTCAAGTTTCCTTCCAATTTTTTTTTCCTGTGTATATGTGTGCTAATTTTTTTTTTCTTAAAAGCTTCCAGGGGGAAGTGGGTGCTGGCCGCCCCAGAGCCTGGTAAATTACAGCCTGCAATGCGAGCGGGCGAGCGGAGAACAGCTGTGTCAAAGCTCTCAGTAGTCGGCCCATTGTAATCTGCATTAACCACATTGCCAAGAGTTCAGAGGGTCAGAGTCTTTAAGTGCCTGCAGGGATCGCTGCCCGTGGATTACATACTATCACATCAGGAGACGGTGTAGTAATTGTACAGTTCAAGTCGTGGCTGCATGCACAGGGGTCCGACGTGAAATGATCGTTTCATACTGAATTATTGTTTTGATTTGGAGGGTTGAAAATCGCATGATTGTTGTGGACACACATCGAACGCTCAGGCACAGGCTATTCATTTTCCCACTTAACCTCTGAAAATGTCATTAACTATAAGGTATCATCGAACACATTTTTTTTCTGTCGATTTGTCATATTAATTCCCCTGGAGGAACAAAGCAAGCACAAATCAATTGCAATCTCCTCGTGAAACTCCGTGGGATTATTATGGCTGAAAACAATACTCTGACAAAAGGAGTTCATGGAGGAGGGCAAAGTCGCATTTAAAGCCATCGTAATGCCATATGTCTATTAAATCCTTGTGTACATGACGGCATTTCCTAAGAAGGTTATCTCAGGTTCTGTCTTATGCCTGGAACTCCCATTGCATGTCTATCTCCTGCTAAGCGGGTTAAGTAGTGAGAGGATTGGACAGAACAATTCCAGGATACTAATACTTGAGCACATTTGGTTTACAAATGATAGACGGCAATTTAAGGTCAAACGGGACTGATCCAGTCTGGAAACAAAAGGTCATAATGCTTCCAAGAATTTCAAAAATCTTTACTCATGAGAAAAAGGCATATTGCATTGTTAACATATTGTGACATTAATTGAAATGATTTACATTTTCCTATATTTTACCTGAACGGCATCATTGCTATTACGAAAAAATGCAGTTCCTGTATATATGGAGGCATTAAGGATAGTCCAGGATTGTTAACAGTCGGCTAGTGGGACATTTAGTTGTCTGCCTCTTGAATGGGCTGCATGCAAAAGATGACGCAGACTGTACAGGAATGACACTGTACAGAAATGCATGTCCCATGCACATATGCCCCAGCTTTAGGACTGATGATAATTATGGGTAATCCCCTTGAATACACACACAGGCACACACACAACCACAGGCACACACACACACACACACACACACACACACACACACACACACACAAAGTGTGATAGAGCGCAGTGTTTCGCTCTCCCAGGGCGGGGGGCCTGGAGCAGGTGTGATTTATCAGGCAGCCCATGAAAAAGTAAGCATGCCATTAAAAACACAGGTGTTTGGAGCCTGCCCCGGCACACCAGGCCCTGATCGATAATGCCACCTTTTACACAGCTCATTCGGAAGACAGCCATGCCATCATCCCCATTAAAACTCCAGAGACGCCTGAGAAAGGGCCCCAGAGTGCCAGCAGAGTGCCCGCCATCTCACCCCCAAAACGCGCCACCCTGACCAGTGGCCCAGACAAACTGTATTTACAGTGCAGTTATACGCCACGGAGCATAAATCAGCGGTGGCTAATGTGGGCGATAATGTGCCGTAAACGGGCAATTCCCTGATTGATATGACCATTTGTGGCCATTTTCTCTTTTGAAACTGGCTTGCTGCAGTACAAAATAATATGTATATGATGGGGAAAAAAACAGGAGAATGTGTTCTAAATTCAGACTTGTCCTTCCATAGAGTTTCTTTTAAGTAATGGCGTTTTTGTCAGTCTTGTAACACTATCTCTTAGAATGCTCGTTTATGGCAAGATTAACTTTTGTACTCAATAATATAAAATGAAAAGACCAAGACCAGAGACTTAACTAGATGAGATCTATTTTAATATCAATATGGATGTGTCTGTGACTTGAGGGACTTGTATTCTTTTCTTAAGCTTTCAAGCCTTTCTGGAGTCTTTTGAGGGAACAAAACAAAATGTCTACTTCTCAGTGCTTGACGTCTGAAATGATCCATAGGAACAAATGCATGGGAATGCATGAAAATGCATTCCGGCAGCTTTGTCCCAGAGAATCCAATTATCATGAGGCTTCATAAAGCCCAGAATATGCTGAGATTTTTCTTTTTTTTTTGGATGGGCATCGAGGAGGTGCATCAATAGGTGGAAGAGTGTTTAGAAACGAAGCTGACAAGAGGTAGATTTGAGCGAAAACAGTTTTTTTTTTTTTTGCCTTTCTCCCCCTTCTCTGGTCCCTTTCAATGCGACTGCCATGAAAATGAAGGATTCGTTTCCCAAAGGAATTCCTCCAGGGAGAGGTTGAGCTGACAGCCACGGGACGGTGGTTGTTGTGCAGTCAACAAACAATTTGCCTGGGCTTCAGTGCTTTTCAAAGGCAGTTTCTCCTTTCATTCAGATCATGTGAAAAATGTCGTTGTCAAAGGTTCTCCCCTTTTCTTCACGCACAAAGATGTCAGATGGGCAGAGTTAGAATTTCCAAACATGTTAATCCACAAGAGCGTAAACGCTAAGCCCCTTCCTCCAGGCCTCATAACAGCGCTAGCCTTCGCTCAGTGCTATTCAGACGATACATTATCATAGCCCCGCAGATGGGACACAATTAAAGCACACACATTCACATACTGACCCATTCTTACTGACACCTATTGCCTAAGGTATGGTTAGCGCTCTCAGTTGGAAAGTTCTCATGAGTTGTTACATTCAAGTTGCATGGGGGAAAACAAATCATCAGACGTCTGTCACATTTCAGTCGGGTCATTTTTTACGCTATACAATTGGACAGTGAGTAGAAAAAAGTAGTGCAACACAGTCCTTTAAGCATTAAGACTAATGAAGAAGAGTAATGCAAATGTGTCCTTGCCACTGCTGCTTGCGTACTTGCTGCAGGAGTGGGGCCCTGGCCATGAGCTCTATCAAGTTCCTTGGGATAATGTATAAATATTAAAATGAATAAAATGGAATTTGATTAATTTAGTATTATTAGTAAATTCAAGAAGGTACAAGAAAAAAGACTTTCAAGCTACTCCACCAAAACGACACACATTTGTATATATATATATATATATATATATATATAAAAAAATGTCTATGAACTTCTAATCTAATCTAATCTAATCTAATCTAATCTAATTTAAATTTAACGGCCCAATTAAATCATTTTCAACCGTTCCTGAAATCACCAGGAACCAGGGTGTCTGCAAGAAGCATGCAAACTGTCTACAGAGCTCCTCCACAACTCCCTCCACAGTTCTCCTCCCCCAAAATCCCAGCCACCCCCCTCCCAAAAAAAATACAACTCCCCAGAACCGCCCACCTGCACCCCCAAAAAACGTCCCCACCCCCACCCTCTCCGCTCCGGCCTGTCATCACACACCCATCCTGTCATCTGGCCGTCATCACAGTCCCCCCATCTATTCTGATTGATGAAGCTCTTCTGCTTATAATGGGGCGAGAGGAAGGGGGCACAAGGCCCTGCCTTGTCATTATGCCTATGATCAGGGCTACCTTATTACAGCGGGAGAGACCTGAGGCTCCATCACAAAAGGGGTGAAGATGGGGAGGGGTGTTATTCGGAGGAGGGGAGGGGAGGGGAGGGGAGAGGGGGGGATAGGACCCCCTGTTTGAGAAGCATGTCTGTCTTATCAGACTTCAAGAACATTGCATGGATCAGTCATATGCTGAAGGGGTCAAAAAGTCAAGGTTCAGCTAGCAGCCGTTTAAACCTGAAGTGGACAGCATGTTTCCGGAAACAGTGGAGAGCACAGAAATGCACAGAGCGAGTGTGTCATGTTATTGACCATGTCAGTAAAATAAAACCTATAGAATAGTTTTGAAACATACATACACACATATATATATTGTAAACAACACTATTGTAAAACAATCTGAAGTTTCAGTTGACTTTTTTAGGGTGTGCTTTTCCAAACCTTTTTCAAACCTGACTAAGATGCCTTCACCTTGGATGAGCAAAAGTCAGTTGGTTTGAAGGGAATATACTGCTTGTAATACTTTCTTTTTAATAACTATAACAGATTCATGATTTCAGACCTATGCAAGAGATATATTTTTGTTTAATAATAAAATATGGTTTGCGGTCCATTAAACAAGAAATGACGGAAAGCCTTTGGGACCAAAATTCAATACAAATGCCACAGTATATAGTGACTATTAAAAAAATCACTCTGCACCCAGAGGAGATAAAACTGAGTGGGAGCTGGAAGGATCTAAAATGGGCTTTTATTAGCCGCAGCCTTGTGTTATACTATACCTATATTTTTAAGAGTGCTTTTGAAAACACACAACAATAACAAATCAAACCACAAGGAAGAGAACTAGATCTGCTATGCCAACAAGTGGTTGCTGGTTTGAAGTGCTTCCAAACTTTCCTAAGGGGAAATTGTGTACATGTATAAAACACAGCAGATAAATAAAGAGTAAATCTTTAACGCAATACCACTTATGTTAAAAAAAAGACAAAAAAAAGAAAGAAAAGAAAAAAGAAACACAGGACACCATATTTCAAACACAGTCGTCGGTTTTATCTCCCCATTACAGAATATGGTGCCGCATTGCTTTATAAAGTGGGAGAGGCCTCTGTGAGGAAAGGATAAGAGAGGTGAATGCAACACAAAGGCAGGCCCTTCGGTTGGCTGGGACAACATGGATCTGAATTATGGATAGCGCTGAATGCTGTCTCTTATTCACAGATGGCTGCACACGTAAGAATACCGCGGCTTATATAATTGTATCACTAATAAGCAGAAAGGCCAATTAGCTGTATGAGTGTGCTGTAATCACTTGGACAGGGGGGATGAAGGGGTTGGAGAAAGACAGAAAAAAAAGAGAGAGAGAAAGAGAGGAAGGAAGCAAAGCAAAGGAGCAAGAAAGAGACATATGAATGGCTTTCTCTTTCTGCAAGCAAACTGGCATAATTAGACACACAGACACACACACACACACCGACACACACACACACACACTCACATGCATTTCCCACTGCTTGGCAAAAGATCTTCAGTGTGAATCATGTCTTTTCAGTTGTACACAAGCACCAGTTAATCCCTATATACAGTACCCATATCAGTAATTTTTGATTTTGAGGTTCACTAACGATACTCTGGCCTGATTAAGGAGTTTCCGCTGTTTACTTTACAACTCTTAATAAAACGTATGAATGGCATTTCAGCAATATGGTATTGAAATATTAGGATTTTGGAAGGTAATATCTGCAACCGCTCACAAAACCAGCAGACGGGGTTGTAAACTGCTCCAGACTAGCTGTCTGATTGTCACAACATTTGTTTGCCAGATTACATTCCTCCCTGCCCCTAAGAAGGCCTGTAAAACGGGTGCATTTCTGCGTGCTAGGCCCTACATGCGCAAATCATTCCAATCTGCCAAACGTCAGATATGAAAATTGCGTTTGTTAGCAAGAAGCTGCCCATTTCAGCCCATCTGTTGGGAGATAATTTCTGATCAGAGTTTGAAAAAAAAAAAAACAGAAAAGAAAAGAAAATGCTTTTTGAAGTCATCAGGCGACACACAAAAGACACAGGCACACAAAAGCCCTGGCTGACGATGAGAACTATCAATACACTTAAATAGCAGTGTGCATTTCTCATAAACTCCCCAAAGGGTGAGAGGCGAATGAGAGGGGGCGGTCTGATCAACCCTATAAAAGGGACTTTGGGTTATGAAGGAAGAAAAGAAAAGAGAGAGAGAAAGAGTGAGAGAGAGGGAGGGAGGGAGAAAGAGTGAGAGAGAGGGAGGGAGAAGGAGACAGGGAGAGGGGGACAGGAAGAAAAGAAAGAAAGAAATGGGGAAGGGATGAAGAAAAAAAAACTTTTGAAAGGAAAGGTCATGACTGGCAGTTGATTTGAAGAGTTTCCTCGACTTCACAAAGGCCCGATGACATCATCAGGTATTGAAGTGGGCGAGGGGTAGAGGGGGCTCTTTTAAAAAGGCTGGCCGCTTACAGGGGACCATAATTACATTTGCGCCGAACATGCCCAAGTGCTCCTGTGCTTGTGAAGAATAATTTTGCTGGCTACAGGGGTGGGAAAGGGAGGTGGGAGGTTGGGATAGAGTGGGTGGGTTGGGGGTGAATTAATCAGCTCTGTTTGCTGTGGGTACACTTTTTATTACGACATTTTTTTCCCACCACAAGCTTATTTTCAAAAACACTCCATGCCCTCCTTTTCCTTGAAAATTTTTGCCGCATCCCTCCCTCCTCTCTCCCGCCTCCCACTCCAAAGTGTACTTGCCACCACCAGCACCCTGTCTTTCTTTTGTACTCCTTGTTCCTCACTGCTTTGGCTGTAAAACCATATGAAAACACAAACTGTGTTTCAAGTCTGAAAAAAATGTTTTTCACCCCCCTCCCCCAACCAAACACCCCACATGCCCCTTTCCCCAATCCTTTTCACTCTCCCTTTTTTTCTCTCTCTCTCTCTCTCTCTCTCTCTCTCTCTCTCTCTCTCTCTCTCTCTCTCTTCCCCTTTTCAATTCTCTGCCTCTCCATAGCACCAGGAGTGCATAAAGCTTCTGTAGAGAGGCTCGGGGCAGGCCTAGCGTCGGGCATGCAAGTAGAAGGAATGCCATTAAGTAAGTTATGCACATAATGAATCTGAGAAATGCTTGGGAAAAAAAGAAGCGCTGTTACATTTAGTCCACTCTCGGGCGCTCCGGCCTCTTTCAGAGTGAAAAGAGCAGGCCTGCTGGTGAGCACTGTAAATCAGCCTTTAGTTTTGGACAGGACAGAACCGCAGGGTCCCCCAAATCCCAAAAAACACACCCTGCTCAACCATTACTTGCGTGAGACTCCATCAGGTCATCCACTTTCTGTGGAATATCATCTAAAAACATAGCCAAGGCACTTGGTTTGGGTGGCAAGCACAGGAAGTGATGCATCTATGCCAAATCTAAATATTGAATAATACAGTGACTAAGATATCTTAGAATATGGCATCTGCAAAGTGAGTCAACAAAACAAATGTTAAATTCTAAAAATAAAATAAAAAGATTTGGACATATCTCTCAAACACAAACATGTACACACACCACACCACATGTCTCTCTCCTGCGGGATCCTGAGGAAATCAAAAAAGGTCCTCCCCTTCCCTCCACACACACACACACACACACACACACACACACACACACACACACACAATTCCCCGACTCCCACCTAAGCCGTTATCTGTTTTCTCCTTGCCATGATCTATTCTATGGATGTTCCTCCATGATGGCTGCATGTAGCCATTGATGGCTGCTTTTCCTTATTTCTCGGTGGACTGAGAACACCTGTCTGCTCTAATCGCTAAGTCCTCCACAGCGGGAGCTCTCGTTGCTGAATAGACACAGGCGCCTATCTGACATTGATAGGAACAAGATAGTATGGATCCAGATTTGGCACTCAGGAATGCAGGAATAGCAGACAAGACAAAAAAGGTGGTGCTCGTCCCTTGGCAGATATGCTGAATGCTCTACAGTTATCTGCTTGCTGATAGGGAGGAAGTACAAATAAAATGTGAGCGAGAGTGTATGTACTGACAGTCTGTAGAAGAAAGAGTGTTTGCGACTGTTTGTATGCAAGTGTGTGTGTGTGTGTGTGTGTGTGTGTCAGACAGATATCTGCCCATATTTCTAATGCCCCTAAACCTTTGTACTTTCCTTTGGTTGCTTTCTTTAGAGGAAGTATGACTACATTTTGTACCACAACGGTAAAACATGCTGTTAGTTATTACAGAAGTATGTAGTGTCCGATACACTGCTGGGAAAAGTACAGTAACTCACTGTGTTTCCCATATTAGGCCATAAAAAGGGGAGAGGAATCATATTTTCATATCTGAGTCACAGCAGTTATGAGCTCAATGAGCAGTTATGAGTTCAAAGATTATGCCAGTCCTCTCAATGATGACACACAAACGTATACAAGTTCCAGGAAAAACGCAGCCCTATTATGCAAGTCAAATTTAACTGCTTGTACTTCAGATTAAGTGCATAAGAGAGGAAAATCCACAAACTCTGAGTACTGAGTACATGACTGCATTGCAGAAAGTAAACAGTGGTGTGTAAGTATGATGAAATGTCCACCAATTGCGAGATGCTTCCGCTGTTTTCGTTGAACTCAATTTTTGCCAGAGTCAGGACCTGGCAGCGCTGAGGTCATACAGTGAGTGGCCACAAACACGCTCGGAATTCTGGGAATATTCCCCCCCCCCCCAGCGGCTCTTGCTGCCCCAGTGTGGGTCTGTAAGCAGTAACCTTGGGAGCTGCCATTAAATAATAATCTACCAGTGAAGTTAATAAACTTGTTGCCAAATGGGACAAAGGAGATCTATGTTGGGAGCAAAAAAATGGTCCACATAAACAAACAGTCTGGGTAATATGTGTGACTCCTAACTATGTAGTCCAGGATATGCCACCCATATAACCCCCCCCCCCCCCCCCACACACACACACACACACACACATCCTGAAAAGGAATCTCTCGTAAATGCAAATAATGACTAAAGTTTACTCAGTGATGAACAGATTTTTTATCAGTTTTTCATGGAAAACAATTTGGCCTTGAATGCACAATATTTGTACTTCAGGTACTTTTATGAAAGGCTCTATTTAGAAGGACCAGATGAAACTGACCCCCCTACCACCCCCACAGCCTCCCCTTTGACAGAGATAAGGAAGGAGTATCAATATGTAACCGCAAAAACAACACTGAGCAAAATGAAAGCTGTTATCACGTACACATGTTGCATGCTATCACACTCAACGACTAAATTAATTCAATGTTTTCAATAACACCTGTCATTTTTACTATGGGAAGTGTTTAAGTTGAAATTTCTTTGAAATTCTTTCTTCTTTGAAATTCTTTCACAAATGCATGTCTCCCAAATTTCTATCTCCTATCTTTCTATCTTACTGACACCTACTGTAATATTAGTAGTGTGCTTTAGTAAAAAAAGCATAAATAGTATACATAAATTGCATATGGTATGCTTCTCAAGATGTCTATAATTTGTCCCCATTAGCACCTAATCTGGGTCTTTATGGATCTCAGCCTGTGCCAATGTGATGCTGGTAACGTGTCCCTTCCAGACCCCAGTCCTCCAGAACCAGGGGAGTTTGCCTACTTAGCAGCTATAAAAGGTGGGATTATCACCCGCCCTGTAAAGACTAGCAGCTCACTTGGATAAGGTCTACAAGGCACACCAGGGCCCGCATGGCTCCTCAAATCAGATGCTCGAGTCCCGGCAGGTGCTGGGGAAATCACACGGAGCTGAGGGGGTTCACCCGTCAGGTGATGCCGGCATCGGTACGCCCGCGGAGTGTCAATGTGACGCTTAGCACACGAGTGACTGAACGTCACGTGGCCAGTCAGGCTGGAGGACAGTGTTTAACAAAATGAAGCAAAAGAACTGGGCCATTACCTTAAACTGAGATAGTTTGGAGAGGTCTTATAAAAGTAAAGAGACATACTTAGAGATATTAAATGCGCAAAAATATAATAATTGCACGTGTATAAGAATAATTGCATAACTTATATTTATATGATTGTATATATAACAATAGTAAAGACTGTGGCCTACACGCTTGAGTTAATATTATGATAAGGATTAGGCTACATGTTTAGCAGTGGTTAGGCTACTCCTGGGCTCCTGTAAACAAAGAAGGCTGTTGCCGAGATGCAGGCGTCGGACCCCCCAGGGTTCAAAAGATGACAAGTTTCCCACAGAGAGGACAGCCAGGGCCTCTGTGCAGTCTGTCTTTATTCAAGCGCTCCCTTTCCCCTTTTTTGGAACCAAAAATTTCGAGCTGGTTGAGAAATAAGGTTGTGCTTCATTAGGTTTTAAAAAGATTTGCATATTTTACAGCTGCCCTGCGTTTTTTAGCGCGCAGAGGGCCGGATATTAAAAGGGGGTTAGAATGGGATTTACTCCCCCAGCTGTGGAGCCCTGTGTGACTGGCTGAGTGTGTTTGTCCTGCAAACAGGGCTCCGGCCCTGAAGGCTCCCTAGCCACTGGTCACTCTCCGGCCTCCAAATCTGCTTATGGATTTCCTTTCGTTGTGTGGCCTGAGACAGGTCAGGGGGTCAGGCCCGTGCAGGGCATGCTGGGACAGGACTGTGTCCATAGCGGCAATGGGTGTGTGGAATCTATCATCATTAATGCACCAGTCCACTCCTATTAGCTGGCCGCTGCAACACAACGCGGGGAGAACGAGGGGTCCTTTTGTGAGGGCGCTTTTTGAAAGGAGATCAAATTCGTCATTTCAGCTAATAATTGGCCCAAATAGGGCCACGGCAGAGCAGGCCAAGGGTCGCGGCCCTGCTCAGCAAGGTGCCAAAAAAATATGATACTTAGAGAGGGGTGATTTACCAAAGAGACACAGAGCAAGCCGATATTAAATAAGTGTCAAAAACATCTACCAGTGGGTTCAGCAAAATTTGTTCTTTGCAATATCAGCAAATTTGTGCATCACTTTCACCAACTGATTGAAAAGGAAATGTAAAATTACAAATATATATGTACGTATGTTTATTATTATTTATTTTGAAATATTATATATTATCATAATTGATATAGTACTAATATCACGTATCATGATTCATTTATTAATGGATTTTACATGGCAGAGGTGCAGCAGGGACCACCAGAATGAAGAGGATCCTTTTAGAAAGAGGAATGACTCTCCCGTAGCAGCTGGTCAGCTTCATGCTGATGACGACGGGAAATGCATGCACTTTTGTGAGTGTTTACCTTTTATTCAGAGCCCTGGGTCAGGTATGGTGACCCCTAGCCTCACAATACAAGGCCTCACTTCTTCTTTGGTGTGCACTCCCCTTCAATCACCTCTGCGTTAAAACTGTCCAAATGATATAGGTGAGACATAGCAGCTGTTAGCCTAACTGTGGGCCTTTCAATGGGGAAAAATGAGAAACACATACATACACACACACACACACAGAGGACTGGGCTTAATCCTGCCCCAAAGCAAACGATCCCTCTGTTTTATCATGGCTTCAGTTTAACCTTTGACCTCACACAGGGGAAATCATTGATAGATTCCATATTTCCCTCTGCAGGGTTTGTAGTTAGGGCCTCATCAATCACAGTGATGGTAGCAGAGCCGGCTGTTTGACAGGTCAACAGAGTGACCAGTGCATGGCCTGGCCAACGACATGTCACACACACAAACTCTCTCTTTCTCTCACACATACACACACACACCATACACATATGCAAACCATTACAAGCACAAACAGAATCACAGTATGCACCCATAAAGATCTCATACATACACACACACGCACATGCACACGCACACACAGGCACACACACAGACACACACACACACACACACACACACACACACTGACACCAATAAAGAAGATAATCACTTATGAACAGTGCCAATCAAATACACGTAAAAAAAAACAGACAAAGAAAGTCAGCAGAGTGACTTGCAATGTCTTCGAATGTGACACGAGATGCAACTAAAAAAAAAAAAAAAACTTCTCTCAACTATTGCGACAGATAATCTCCGTGTGAAAAATCGATAGATGGCAGAGCAATGGCTTGTCGGTTGACAGCAAGTCGACCAACTTCTTAGCCTTCACAGGTAAAGTGGGAAGAAGGGTTTTAAGAACGCCCTCGGGAAAGGACAAAAAAAGAGAAAAAGTGTGTGTGTGTGTGTGTGTGTGTGTGTGTGTTTTGAAGAGGTGGCAGCTGGGCACACGTTGAAACTTTCACTTTCGCACTTTTTCTCTTTTTCTTTATTGAAACTTTTCATAAAGTCCCCCAAATCTTTAGAGGAACAAGCGGGAGCGTGTGCCTTCCTCTGGAGTGAGCCCCGGTGACAGCTCGGTCCCGCTGGAGGTGGGGTGTGTGGGGGGGGGGGGGGTTGCCAACAGAGGCAGTGGGAAAAAGGGAGCACGTCTCGTGGGGAAGAGCAGAGTAATCTCCCCATAAGCCCTGCCTATTTATCACGGAGCTAATGATAAGAATCAGATTTAAAGGTGAACCCTGAGATGGGTCAGAGCCCTCGCGCAGGCGGTAACGCGATCTGCAGGAGCGAGGCCTGATAACCCGGGACAATGCGGCGCGGCGCTGTCAGATAAATAAAACAAACGGCCCCCCACCCACCCCCCTCTCTCCACCCCCACCACACACACCATCACCACCACCACCACAACAAAAGCAATGGAGCGGCAGTCACTCCGCTGAACAAACAAACATGGACATGGAGGGAGGAGAGAGAGAGAGAGAGAGAGAGAGAGAGAGAGAGAGAGAGAAGAGAGGGAGAGGTGAAGAGAGGGGGACGGAGAGTGAGTTGTCTCACTGAGTCCTCTCTTTGGAGATGTGAAAGGACTCTCCACAGGAGTGTCTTACAGGCCCTGCCTGAAGAGGCCCTGCTGGACACGCTGAGACCACATGGGTAGACACATCCAGCTGTCCAAATTAATGATGCAATTTGATAAACACAGAAACAGCAGAGCGCACAATCCTGGCGGATAAGAGATGGAGCAGATCCATATTGGTTTGCAAAGACATTAAAAAAGCATGTTTCAAAAAGACAGAGCAATAAAAGTTTATTGGGGTATTTTCCCTCATGATTTCAAGCAAAGCCTGTTTAATAAATGTCCTCAATATGCAAATACACAGCTCTCTCCTCTGGTGTCCTTTCTTCCCCTCTCCTCCTCCTGTGTGTGTGTGTGTGTGTGTGTGTGTGTGTTCTAATGTGGTTGCTGCAGGAGAGAGTTGTGTGTGTGTGTGAGAGAGAAAGACAGAGAGATAGTAAGCTATGTGTGTAAGCTGTGTTTTGTGAATGTGTGAGAGAGCAGGGACAGTGTGTCTTAGCTGTGTGTGTGTGTGTGTGTCAACTGGAGCAGTGTGTGTGTGTGTGTGTGTGTGTGTGTGTGTGTGTGTGTGTGTGTGGCAGTGAGAGCGCTGGGCTGGATGTGTCATTGTGTGAGGTCACTCTCGTGTCTGACCAGATCCCCAGGCACTTCCTCTGCCGGCGCAACAACAGAGCGCTGACCTCTGAGAATCTGCCCCGCTCGCTCTCCCTCTTTCTCTCTCTCTCTCTCCCTCTCTCTCTCTCTCTCTCTCTCTCTGTTTCTTTCTCTCACTCTCTCTCCCTCACTCTCTGGCTCACACACATGAGGTCATGTTTTCCAGAGAGCTCCACATGTTGTCCTCCACTCCTCCACCCCACCCCACCCCCCACAACACAACACAACTGTGCTTCTGATTTTCTACTCTTCCTCCTCCTAAAAAAATACCGATATAATCTTCTTATTCTCCAGCACCGTACTCCTCTTCTTTTACTTCACTGTGCTGTTTTTTTTTTCTTCAAATACTTCAGTATCCTAAACTTTATCTTCATCCTTATCATCTTCATCTTCTTATCATCATCGTCCTTCATCTTCCTCCTGTCCGTCTGACGTATCCTCCTCTTCCTTGTCTCGTCTGCGCTTGTGGCCGAGTCTGCCCTTAATGAAGCTGATGAGGAGTGTACAGTCTATGGATTTTTGTAAATCACTGACACAGGTTTTTGTGAGTAGGCTTTACATAAATCGCTCAGGACAAAACAAATCCCAATGCACCGATGCGCGCACGCACACACTCACACACACACACAGATACACACACACACACCTACACACAGGATCCAGTTAATGGCAGTCTGTGCTGACACGCTGAGCTGAAAACTCCTATCCCACGGGCGGAATTAATGGACTGACCGAACCCCCTCCCCTCCACCCACACCCCCTCCACCTCACCATCGCCCCCCACCCTGAGAAGACGGATGGCTCCTGCCGGGCACCATGAAGACTGATTGCCACTGTCACCTCCACCACTCTGTGCTGCCTGCAGTCTGAGGATCACACAAGCTCTGGCATCAGTAGTGCACTACTGGGTGAAAGGAGCACTACATACCGTGTGTGTGTGTGTGTGTGTGTGTGTGTGTGTGCGTGTGCGTGTGCGTGTGTGCGTGTACGGGTGTGTGTGTGTGTGTGTGTGTGCGTGCGTGCGTGCATGCGTGTGTGCGTGCATGCATGCGTGTGTGTGTGTGTGTGTGTGTGTGTGTGTGTGTGTGTGTGTGTGTGTGTGTGTGTGTGTGTGTGTGTGTGTGTGTGTGTGCGTGTGTGTGTGTGTGTGTGATGTCTGTTCACCCTGCATTCATATCACTTAGTCTAGTGACCTCAACTTCCTGACTTCTTAAGGAGCAGCTTGACTAACATGGGAAATATGTATGATACACACACCATCACCCCCTCAAAGACAAAAAATAAAATAATGTGATCACACTGAAAGTTGGTTCAAATCCAACAGGATAAACACAACTAAAACACAGATAAAATAGCACTGTTGCAGAGCATGTTCATGCACGTGCCAAAGCACACCTAACTGTAAATACCAAGGTTATTGGATTACTGTTTCAATTTGCCACGTCCTCTTTAAGGCCACAGTTCAAAGTACAATAAACAATTTAAAAACAGATAGCAAAATGAGAAATATCTTTATTAATTATTACCAAGCCAACCCACGCATGCCCCTTGTGACCCCTTCATCTAATGTGAAATAGCACTTGTTTTTCACTGACTCAGAGCTTGATCAATTTTGTTTAATCAAAAGTGAAGATAGAGCAGTAGACTGAGGACTTGGCACTAGGCAGCTTGGCAAGCCATGATAATGTGTAATTATTCTGACATGGTGACATGGTCAGTGTTTTTTTTTTTCTGTTTGTTTTTGATACCCAGGATACTCCACAATGACACAAAGTTAGAGTTTCCTGTTTTCTCAGCAGTAAGTTTTTTTTTTTTTTTGTATGAATGATGGTTTCAGCAAAACATGTGGAAGCCAGGAGAATATTTACTCGAGGACACACATCTCACAAACACTCATAGCTGTCATGACTATGTACGCATATCATTTAAATCCAAAGAATGTTATGTTATGCACAGATTACTATAAATGTGTTTAGTATGATTCCGACTTTGTTTTTACAGCATTAATAGTACAAGTCTGGACTGTGTGTTTTTAGCCGATGACAAAACATCCAGATAAATGGACCCATCTGATTATGTGATAAACAACAGTGTAACAAACAGACAGTAAGTTCACAATGGGTGGAAATATTTGCACCAAAGAGAAGAGAAATCACATGGAAGTTTCTGGACAGGATATGTCTGATGAAATTACAACTTCCTGCTTTAAACAATGCCCGAAAACATATTTCTTAATGGAAATGGCATGGCATTAGCCACAAGAAGCCCAGATTTGTATACCCATGTGAAATGTGTTGGCTGTACTTTACAGGAAGGGAGCCCCCAGACAACACCCACAGCTCACTAATGAGTAATTGGGTCAAAGGCATCCATGTTTAGCTATTTGCTTTTCCCATGAGATCACGCTCCATGAATGGACCAAAAATGTGTTAAGCACACACAACGTGCACAGCATGTCCACTACTACTTATGAGTAATATTTTGTCACACACTACGGCACTGCACTGACAATATAATCAATGTCTATGCAAAACACATAAAAAAACAAAACAAATGAGCTTATCAATTTTATATGCGATTGTGACTTGCTGTCTGAAAGTCTGAAAGGTAAACATAACACGCGAAGTTGCCTGTAACTGAAGTAGTTTGAAATGCTTTGTGCAAAAAAATCGTACCTATGATGTGGCTGAACACTGATTGACATGCGACTGAGAGGACATAAAAGAATGTTTGACCTGGGGCAAGAGAATACGGTAAAGCCGTCTCCCTCTGACACCCTGCTCTGAACACCTGCTACAACATGCGGGGGAGTGTGTGTGTGTGTGTGTGTGTGTGTGTGTGTGTGTGTGTGTGGGGGGGCTATCCCCCTCCATCTCTTTTGTGTCCTTGTCACTAACTCTCTCAACTCTGCTCTCTACAGGTAATAGGTTTTCTGAGCACGTGGAAGCAGACACTTTAAACAGTTGTGTTAAAAAGCATCTGAAACCAACAAACAACAAAAGTAAGTATTTTCGCCACATCTATTTTTTCCCCCTCTTGTGCCGGAACATTCCACAGATGTAGTTCCCACGTGTGTTAGTGACTCAATTAGGCCCTGTGTTTTTTCTTTACACACACACACACACACAGAGTCCCCCCCACACACACAAGTGTCACAAAGAATATCATTGTTTTGATTTTTGATTAGCTGGCAGGAGTTATTAATCTTCTTATCAAAAGCTTTCCTTTCTTTTTCCCTCTCGTGTGAAGCCCAACCCCCTTTCTTCACACTCCTTTTCTCTCTCTCCTTTCTTTAATTTTCCCACTCTCTCTCTCTCTCTCTCTTATGCTAGTGTCTTGCAGCTGTATTTTTCATGAAGGGAGGGGTATCCATAGAGAAATGGGGCATTTCTTTCAGAGGGCAGTTACATTCTTGCCCCTCCTGTCTGTGCTCATGGATCACTGGTTAGCTTAGAAATACTGCCTGCACAATAGCGCCAGCTGACACAAGGTTCCTGATGGCTATAATGGCCATTTTTAAGCCCAATCAATCACATTTAGTGGACATCTCCATTTTTAGTTCCCGTGAAAAGGTATAAATAATAATAATGCTTTTAAAAAATAAAGAAAGAGTGAGGGGGAAGAAAAAAAGGCACCTCAGTAAATATTTTAACTGCTTATTAGGATTTGGAGGGCACCACAAAGGAGGCATCTGGGCGGCGTGGTCCACAGCTCAAAAGGGAGACCCAGATGGTTCTTAGAACCCGAGAGTGAAAACTGATCTGTGGACAGGAGCAAAACAGTCATGTGTGTGTGTGTGTGTGTGTGTGTGTGTGTGTGTGTGTGTGTGTGTGTGTGTGTGTGTGTTTTTAATCTATTTAGGTAGCTATTTATTGTGTGAGTTTGTCTGTTTGTGAGTGTGTGAATATGCACAAGTAAGTGTGAAGGTGGGAGAATGGATCTCTGTGTATGACAGTGTGTGTGTGTGTGTGTGTGTGTGTGTGTGTGTGTGTGTGTGTGTGTTTAAAGTAAGTGAATGTGTATGTCTGTTTTTTTTTTGTTTTTCTGGTTGTGCAAATTGATGCAGATTCCAAAAGCCCTGGCTCTTTGGCAAAAGCCCTGACAGAGGACAGAATTCTTTGGACAGCCCATAAAGTGCGCAATGAATACCTCAGTTTGTTTATCTTTGCAAGGCTCAGATATTTCAATGTCTCTTCGCCCCCTCTTTTTATGAGTCTCCGGGACTTGCGGTGCAATCTGTAGACACGCAACAGTGGGGTGGTGGTGCAGAGAGGGAGGGGTGGAAGGGCTGGGGGTTGGGGAGTGGTGGTGCTGGGGGAGGTGGAGGTGGGTGTGGCAATCGAGTCAGGTTGCTTTTACACCACAAGGCACTTACTTCATGTTGGTCGAGCCCGAAGCCATTGCGTGACATTGAAAATATTAAGAAATGAAAGGAATTGGTGATGAACCCAAGTGCTTGAGTGTGCGACGCTAACATCAAAGCCCCCCCTGCCCCTTGTCTGCCTGCGTTCCCATCACTCTGCCTGTGTTCCGTCCTTCAAATTAATGAAGGTAAACGCAATAAGTGAGTCCAGAGAATGTAGCTTTTCACAAGATAATATGGAAAATTTTACAGCTTTCATCCTTTCCTAATCCTCCTTGCTCTTTTATCTTGTTGGGTTTTTATTGGCTGTGCTGCTCCTGGGAACTTTAGCCTAATAAAAAACAATCCTGCGGAATTTTCCACAGAATTTATGCAGTATGCAAACAGATAGGCTGAGCAGAGAAGTGTTTCAATGGACACAACACTCTGTTCATAACGCAAAACAAAAAAACGAAATATGAAAAACTTTTATATGATGTTCTGATTTTGAGATTGATGAAGGAGTTGCAATACTTTTACGATTTTGCCGGCTGTTTCTTTCGCATTACTAGAAAACATTCCTTTTTATCTTCGCATACAAAATCACAGAATGACATTTTTTCTGTGCAAACTTGTGACATTTGACACATACCAGTTCTTTCCCTGTCAAAAAGAGTTGACTATTGCATTAACTTCAATCCAAATACTGCCATAGGATCCCTTTCCATACATATCTAAATGCACTTTCATTTTCACATATCATTGTGCTTATTTTGACATAATCCAAATGTACAGTAACATAGTGCTTATTTTGACACAACTGGCAAATATAACACAGCACTCTATGAAATGCATTCAGAATAATATAAAATGTTGGATGTTATAAAATAAGTGTCAAAGGCGAGATGATTGATATGATTTGTAATTTGTTTGATTCAGACATTTGGAGGGCATCCTTTAATCTTTGTCCCTTTTAATGCGTCACTTTCTATTCCACCAGCTCTGTTCATTTTCAAAATCAAGCCCATAAAAGCATCATATGTGCCATAACAGAGGAATACGCCTGTGTGGAAATTTACATATTAATCCAATATTAAAAATCACTCTGTATTAAAAAGTTTTATGGGCGAAAATAAAACAGAAATGCTTCATGACAAAATGAACGTGGTCCATGCCAAGACTTTGTTCTGTGTGCGTTGCTCCACAGTGCTGAGAGCGTACATTCAGAGTCGCCACAGCAACCATGCATGCAAGCCATAAAACAACCAGACAGAATGGTCCAGAATGCATCGTCCTGCGTCTGCCACATGGGAAATTTCACCAGTCATTCAAACGCTTATGCCACCAAAAATCTCCTAAAAAGTTCATGAATGCAGCTTGAGGTGCCTGAGCTAAGTCTTGTGAAACTACCGGAACATTGTGTCACTGCTCTTGTGCGTGACTGGGTCTGAGTGACAGGATATTGATAGTAAAAAAGGAATAATAACTAAATGAAAAGTCTGGAAAGTTTTCCAAAGCCGTGGCTTGTTGGAATGGATAAAACAGATAGAGCACTGCCTCATTTCTTCTATAGTAAAGACTACTCTATTTTCACCAGACTATCTCATTACCTTTGACACCAAGGTCAAATGTCATTCAGAAAAAAAAAACACATTCTGGCTGCCAACACCTTTCCATGACAAATGCATATCGAGACGCAAGGCCTGAAATGCCTGATGTCCATATAAGGTGGCCGGCCAAATACAGCTATTGTGTGTAAATAATCCAATTTAGCCCAGAGACTGCCCAGTGTCAGTGGTGTGAAGGCAATCCATTCATCATGTGGGATGACAGGGCCGATGGCTTGGTCCCGCTCACACGGGAGAGAGCGAGTGGCCACAGGGGAGCCGGCCTGGTCTGCGAGCCCAGCCGATAACTGCCACCCCCGGTTTAGAGACCTCCCTCAGGGCAGGAATGAGCAAAAGCCTGGAGCTAGTGCTGAAGAGTGAGATACTCAGGTCTTCAGTTCAGTGCTTCCCATAGCATTTTACCTTATAGCTCATAGCTGGTAGGTAACAGTATATAGTTTAGTATATGATCCCGTGAGGGAAATTTGGTCTCTGCATTTATCCCAATCCGTGAATTAGTGAAACACACAGCACACACTAACCCGAAGCAGCGAGCTGCCTGCTGCAGCGGTGCTCGGGGAGCAGTGAGGGGTTAGGTGCCTTGCTCAAGGGCACTTCAGCCGTGGATGTGGGCATGGGAGAGCAGTGCTCAACCACTTCCCCCACCCACATTTTTCCTACTGGTCAGGGATCGAACCGGCAACCCTTTGGTTACAAGCCCGAAGCCCTAACCAGTAGGCAACGGCTGCCCCCAACAGTGTGTACAGGGTCACATTCTCAAAGCTCAAAACACTCAAAATGGCAAGCTTACAAAAAACCTAGACTGAAAAATAACTATAAGAATAATACACTTAGACACTTAGAGAAAAGCCATAAATATAAACTTGATAGTGGGTCCCAACTTTTTCTCTGTTGTTTTCTAGTTGACCTGAAAGAGGGCGGATGCCACGAGCAACAACACCCACCGAGATTACATGCAATGCGCAAGACTGTAAACAATCAAATCATTCTAATGAATAGCATGTCACGCCAAACATAATCTGAACTACTTATGTGACATAGCGAGGGCTTAAATGCAGATCCTCAGTCACAAAGCCTAGCCCTGTGTGTAGGTGTGTTAAGCCTTATTATCGTCATCCCTCGTGTCGGATTATAATCGAAAGATGGCGTTTAGTCATCTCACACTAAGGTCGTAGGTGAGGGCACATGGGGTCAGAGGGCAGGACAAGAGGTTGGGTTGGGTTTTGGGACAGGGCAGGGCAGGGAAGTGAGCACACAGATCCCATGGGTTCAACAGTCAGTCACCATTATGGAACCTCTTTAACGCATTCATGAACAGATGCTGCTCTCCGATGTGTCACTGAATCCAGCACCTGAACCTGGCCCCCAAATACACGCAGTACCAACCCCAGCCACCACAAACACAAACACACACACACACATGCACGCGCACACGCATAAACACACGCACATGCACACACACACACACACACACACACACACACACACACACATACACGCACACACACACACACACACAAACCCTCACCAACATATACAATCTATGTGGGTGAGGCCGTGAGAACGAAAGGTTTAAAGATGAAAAAAAACCCTCCTTTCGTTTAGCAGGCAAACCATACTTTTCAATATTTAATGCCATTCCAGGCAGATGAAGAGGGGGCTCTTGTAACAAGTGGTCTCAAATTGAGCGATGGCAGCATCTTTTGCGCTTAAGAAGGAGGAGAAAAAAAAAAAAAAAAAGAGGAAAAAAAAAAAAAAAAAAAAAAAACAGAAAGCGTTTACACATGCCAGGCTTATCCCGCCACTAAAAATGCGTCCCCGAGTCGCGGTCCAGCTGAGTTTTTATGGCCTATCTGCAAACAGACGCCTGTAGCTCCTACAACAGCTGTGTCTGCCGTTACGCCTTATAACATTAATCTGATTAATGCGCCACGCAACAACAACAGCAAAAAAAGAGAGGAGGCCTGGCGACATACATAATTGTAATCAAGTTTGACAACGATGTCAAATAAAAAAGCCCACATAAATCACGCTCGCTGAGGCTCAAGTGCAGCAGAGTTAGCTGGACAGAGAGAGAGTTAGTGGAAGGCTAAAGTACAGATGGACAGATGGAGAGAGGGCGAGAGAGACTGGGAGAGGGAGAGAGGGATAGATAGAGTGAGAGAGAGGAGCTAAGAGAGAGGAGCTGACATTTCCAGCGGAATAACAAGCCAAAGCAGACCACTAGAGAGAGAGAGAGAGAGAGAGACAGAGAGAGAGAGAGAGAGAGACACATGAAGGGTAAATGAGACATACAGAGAGTGGGAGATAGAGGATTAGAGAGAATGAGAGGAGAGCCTCCTCCTCCTCCTCCTCCTCCTCCTCCTCCTCCTCTCTCCCGGAGCAGTGTGGGACCGCTGCTGCAGTGTGTGATTCTGAGCCCCAATAAAGAGGCGGCTCTCTCTCCGCCGGGCCCGGCTCCCACAGAGGTGCCCCTGACGGCGGGGTGTAATGTGGCCTGGCCTGGCTGCCCAGCCGGGGCCCCCCCGGTGTCAGGGTTATTAATGTAACAGCGGCATGCATGGGGCTGTGACTGTGTCGCGGTCAGTGCCAAACACATATTTCAGCCTCGTTGGTCCCTCCTCAACAAATAAGCTGTTTTGAAAATGATTTCCAGGGTGCTGTCTGTTTCCATAGCGATGACATTAAATGAAAAGGACAGAGAGAAAGAGAGAGAGAGAGGAGAGAGGAGAGAGAGAGAGAGAGAGAGAGAGAGAGAGAGAGAAAGAGAAAGAAAGGGGAGAAAAATATATAGCGGGTGATAAATGGCAAGCTGGTCTTGGATGACACACTCCACTTCCAGTGCTTGTGTCTAAACTGCTGGCACAGAGGCCAAACACTTTTTTGTCCTCCTCATTCTCTCTCTCTCTCTCCATATCCCTCACCCGCCTCTGTTTTCCACAAAGGAGCGAATTAAAATGTATCGCTGCCGTGCCCTGACTGACAAGTCATTGTGCTGTGGCCACTGGCACGCTGGGCGCTCTGTATTTATAGTTTGTCATCTTTCGGGGCCGACTCGGACCTTGTGGCGCGGTAAATCACGCCGTTAAAAGTGTCGCGGGAGACAGGGTCTGGTGGCAGACATCGCATCAGTCAGAGGAGGTGGAGGAGATAGAAACCTGTGGATTGTCTGATACACACACACACACACACACACACACACACATACACACAGCACTCAGAGGGCCTATTGTACAAAAGCAGAATTAAGACATCCGGGATAAGTTACTGATCTGCGCTCAATGAATCCAAAACAAGAGCGTACAGGCTTAATTGGTTGCATAAAGACCAAGCCAGGATGACCAGACACAGATTCATCAAGCCTGGTGAAACCTATCCTGGATAAGTGCGCGCTCACGGCTCCCTCAAATAGACCCCACCACCGATCACCACTGATTCACCATGGCAACTAGAGTGGCTTCATTGCAACTAGAGTGGCTTCAAGTAGGTAGCGATAGCCTTTTCACAACAGCAACAAACAGCAACACCTCTGTTTAGGAGAATATTGCAACTAGTGTCGCGACCACCACACACAAAATGGTTACGGCGCTCCTGTGACGTCACATTGTCGCATGACAGGTCGGGAATGGATATGTAAAAGATAATTAATGATCACAAACGTTTAAATAATGACGGTGGGTCTAGTTATATGTGACAACAATGTGTAGTGGGCAGTGGAATAACTATTGGTTTCCTTTTGTGGTGACTGCTGACTGAGATAAGGGATGAGATTAAATAGATCTTGGAACTTAGCCTGGTCTGGAGCAGGCTAGCTCCACAGAATAAATCGCCATGGTGACTTATACCATAACATGTCCTGCTGCCCCCTATCCTGGTTTTGTGCAACCGGATCACAGATAAATTGAGCCAGGATAACCGAGATATCCCGGCTTAATCCCTTATCCTAGTTTTGTGCAATAGGCCCCTGAAGTGTGCACATACAAGCACTTTAAAATACATAAACACAAACAGGCATACACATAAACTGACCAGCACTTTGAAACACACACACACACACACACACACACACACACACCTTGTAGGCACATTAACTTTCTATCCAACACCAGCAAACTCTGTTTACTGCATGTTATCTACCTTTTGAGGAGAAGCATTAAGATAGCATGTTTACAATATTCACTGTATTGCAGCAGGTGAAATGGTGTGATGTCTCTATCCATCCAGTGCAATGGACCATTGACACATTTTAAACGGTAGTACAAACATGGCTCTCTGTGTGCCAAGATATCCGTAGGGGGGGACAGCAATAATTTGTTCTGCA
The DNA here is from genome assembly GCF_017589495.1 of Alosa alosa. NCBI lineage: Eukaryota > Metazoa > Chordata > Actinopteri > Clupeiformes > Clupeidae > Alosa > Alosa alosa. Next base: position 6,466,816 of record NC_063202.1, read on the forward strand.
TTCTTCTAATTTCTCTACCCTCCAGCCCCACACAATAATTACATTGTCAGTGAGCGGAGCATGAAAGGTATGGGGAGAGGGACAAAAGTGGAGAAAAGCCACGACGTTTGTCATTCTCCCGACGAAACCTTCAAGAGAAGGCGCCCCTCTCGCAGGGCCCTGTCGACAAGGCTATGTTGCACTTTTTATATCATTACCATTTTTATTGGATTTTTATTTCGCGGCAACAAAAGGGCCATCTGCTGTGAGCTGTACTCGAGAAGAGCGGGAAGATCAGTTGTTAAACAATGCTCTCCGTGATGGATCAAAGCCGGCCGCTCCCACTGCCTCCTCCACACCCGCATAGACCACCACCCACCCCACCACCCCCACCCTCCTACCCTCCAGCCACCACTTCAAACATTCAGACAGGTTCCCACTATTCTCTCTGAGTCAGTGTCAGTCTCTCGGTATCTCTCATAGACTGTGTAGAGACACATGCAGTCATTAGTATCTCCATCAATACACACAGACACAAATAGGATGACCCTTGACTGCAGCATAGTATATAATATAACATTTGTTAATGTTAAGGCAAAGGACACTGCTGTGTGGAGTGACCAACTCTGCTAGTTTCGCTTTCTACTTTAACTTGTAAGCAAACAGTTAGTTTTTGTCATCTAACCATTTAGAAGCTCAACTACCTGCTAGCAACCATTGTAAACTGCAGACAAGAGGAGCTGGAGGTACCATGAGAGTCAGGCAGCACATCTCTAAAAGTATTTCATATTTGTATATTTATAACTATTTCCTGTACTGTACCTCAGCTAATTAGTTTAATATCACAATGTTTATGTGTATGTGTTCTTGTACAGTATGTCCTTATAGGTCATAAGGACACTCTATTAGCACGGAAGAGCTGAACACGGCAGGGCAGACACTATGCAAATTTAAACTGAATAGTAGATCTGATTTGCATAATATGGTTGAAAGATCTGAAACATGTAGTTGGACTGAAGCCATATACACTTGTACCCACAGTCTCTCTCTCTCTCTCTCTCTCTCTCTCTCTCTCTTCACACACACACACACACACTCCCTAGCTCCCACTGGCCTGTGGTCCAGTTCCCTGAGGCCTCCCCCTGAGAGCTAAGGAGCTGTTAAACCTCTCTCTCTCTCTCTCTCCTTCTCAGTCTCTCTCTGCCTCTCTCTCTCTCGTTGTTTCTGTCAGGGGACCTTGTGTGTGTGTGTGTGTGTGTGTGTGTGTGTGTGTGTGTGTGTGTGTCTCTCCTTCTCCCCGGGATCGTATTTCTGAGGGTTATCAAGCGGCTCATTTAAATGAGGGCTGGTCACAGCAGGAAGCAGCTGAACAAAGTTACCATTACCAGGGCCTCTCCGCGCTGTTCTCCCTCGGCCCTAATTGGAGTTGACTGCATTTGTTTAAATCCACAGAGGAAGAAAGAGAAAAGGGGGAAACGCAGTGAAACCGAAGTGTGTCACTTTGGCCAGACAGGGTGGCACTTTGAGGGGGGAAAAAACGTGTTCTTATTAAAGAGAGAAGGGGTGAGCGGTGTATGTGTGTGTGTGTGGCATGTGTGTGTGTGTGTGTGTGTGTGTGTGTGTGTGTGTGTGTGTGGCATGTGTGTATGTGTGTGTGTATGTGTGTGTGTGTGTGTGTGTGTGTGGTTGAGTCAACAGCAGCAGCAGCAGCAGTCACTTTAGCCTCAGTTGCTGGGTTGGCTGGTGTGTGAGGTGATGCTCACCTCTGGTGGTCCTACTTCATTTCCCTGAGCAGCAGGAACATTCACACACTCACATATACACACACATGCAGGAAAACACACACACAGACACACAGACACACAGACACACACACACACACAGACACACACAAACACACACACACACACACACACACACACCGACACACACACAGACACACACACAGACACACACACACACACACACACACACACACACACACACACACACACACACTGATCCACAGGCACTTATAATGTGACAAGTATAACTTTCAACACAGGTGTGTACTCTACAGACAAAGAAACATAGAAGAGGTATATTGTACATGTTCATATGCAAGTATATCCCCGACACACCTGCAGCACCCAACACAGCACTGCGGCTGACAGAGCCCTGCTCATGGGTTACAGATCCATCTACTCTCTGACAAAGCTGACATGCCAACAGCAGCATTATCATCACACACAGGAATGAAAACATGGGCCGGGTTGACGGGAAGGCTCACATCCCGCACCCGACCTGACACGTTTCTATTCAGGGCTATGAAATGACTCGCATCTGCCGCATAACATCAGCATAACAACGCGACCACCCTGACGTGGAAATTGAAAGGGTATCAATTCGCTGGTATGTTGCGTTCAGCAGCTTTTTCTCTTTTTTTTTGATAAAACGCACACGTCAGCGCTTTTTGTCGCGTATTAAAACTGAGCCCATCCAGCTCGACACAATCGCGCACCGTGCCACGCTCTCTGTGCACCACCACTGCCCATTGAAAATGAAAATGCGCCTGTCCACCCAGGCATGGCACCGGACAAGCAGCAGAGGACAAAAACAAGCCCAAAGCCGGAGCGACCGCTGTCCTTTGTTAAGCATTGCTGGCCCACTCTAACCTTCCCCTCACATAAACAAAGGCAAACGATGACGCTAATGGTCAAGAGTGTTTTTGTCCCTGCTTACGTTATTTTATTTATCTTTTTTTTTTTGACCCCCCTCCCTTGACCACACTTTGCCTCGTATCGGGCTGAAAAGGGGTTCCTTGTAAATTTTATTACGGCGGTGTCAAAAAGACTCCCATCGAAGAAGCAGTAAATATTCTAACGGGGTTCTGGACGCGAAAGGGCCATTCCTGTTGGCTCCAGGCACTGAATTAAGCCGGCCTGTTTCTAGTTAGACAGTCATTAAAGAGATCTTACAGCCACAGCAAATGGTTTCCTGTCCTGAGTGCTTAACTCCTGTAGTAGGAAATGTCCTGGGCCATAAAGGGTGAACCAAACTTCCTGAAACATTTTTAAAAGTTACCACTGGGGCCGCATCGCATGTTCCGAACCGCGTGCTCCGGCCAATCAAACGGGACCCTGCTTGACCCTCACATGACATTGACCGTTTAAACAGGTGGTGTCCATTTATTGGCTAAGCATCGGCTTAAACATGGGAAGAACCGGTACTCCGTTGGCTTATTTATTTATTTTTAATCACAGGGGGAAGGATTGCACTGCGGAGTATGGAGCGCATCACGCTGCGAAACATTTAAAGTGGCGAAGGGACACAACGGGAACCAAAGAAAAGACATGTCACAGTGACACGATGGCTAAAAATAACATGCTCTTCTGTTTTATCAAGCACACGGCATGTCTGGTCATTGTTCCAAACAAGGAAAAAGGAAAACCACAGACAATTTATGACCGCCATCATTTTTGGGAAATCATATTCATCCGTGCAGTTTTTATGGCATAAAGCTGATTCATCACAGCTGTTAAATGAATGCCAGGAAGAGAAAACCCATATCAACAAACGCCATCAACTCATACAGTCAGTCATTCTTACCTATGACTAACAGGCTTTGTGTGTACGTGTGCATACAGCAGTTTTATGAAAATGTGCTCAGGGCTCTTAAAGCAATAACTTTATGAGTCGCTCTAAGTGGTGAGTCGCTCTCCTCTCATGCACTGAAGTGCAGTGAGGGGTGTGTGTGTGTGTGTGTGTTGTGTGTGTGTGTGTGTGTGTGTGTGTGTGTGTGTGTGTGTGTGTGTGTGTGTGTGTGTGTGTGTGTGTGTGTGTGTGTGTGTGTGTGTGTGTGTGTGTGTGTGTGTGTGTGTGTGTGTGTGTGTGTGTGTGTGTGTGTGTGTGTGTGTGTGTGTGTGTGTGTGTGTGTGTGTGTGTGTGTGTGTGTGTGTGTGTGTGTGTGTGTGTGTGTGTGTGTGTGTGTGTGTGTGTGTGTGTGTGTGTGTGTGTGTGTGTGTGTGTGTGTGTGTGTGTGTGTGTGTGTGTGTGTGTGTGTGTGTGTGTGTGTGTGTGTGTGTGTGTGTGTGTGTGTGTGTGTGTGTGTGTGTGTGTGTGTGTGTGTGTGTGTGTGTGTGTGTGTGTGTGTGTGTGTGTGTGTGTGTGTGTGTGTGTGTGTGTGTGTGTGTGTGTGTGTGTGTGTGTGTGTGTGTGTGTGTGTGTGTGTGTGTGTGTGTGTGTGTGTGTGTGTGTGTGTGTGTGTGACACCCACCAAAGATGATCACTCACTGAATGTGACCGACATGATTCAATGTGCCCAAACACAATAGGAGTACAGTAAAAGCTTGCAGGGGGGTGGGGGTGGTGGTGGTGATGGGGAGTGGTGTTATTAATTGCAGTCTGTGAGAACTAAATGTTTTTAATGGAGCAGGGGAGACAGAGTGCACTTTGTGAGCCACACAAGGTCAGAGCCGGGTCAGACTCAACACTCCACTCCTGTCCGCCTGTTACTAAGCATGAAACCTCTGTTTACACACACGTCAAAACCGGTTCGTTTTTTTCTTGCAACCTCTGCTTGACAAGGTACAAAATAGAAGGCCCTTTGTGCATGTCACCATTTGCCTGTGTCATGGCAGAACTCAATAAATTACACACCAAAAAAAAAAATATGTATATGTGAAAAGCTAAAAACAGGAACAGCTCCAGTGAAAACTTTAGTAGATAAAGAAGCATTCTTTCTCAAACAGAACTACAATAAAATTACAAAATGACACTCTGGGTGTGGCACTATGATTAGATAATGCGCTAAATCACATGGGGTCTCCACTGTGGGGAACGTGTCAATAATGCGCGCAGTTATGGCATAACGAGGAGCAGCGCAGGGTAATGATGGCATCCGATCATTCATCATCAGCAGGGTAAACAGCAGCCCCGGCCACACGGCTCAGCCAAGCAGCACTCCGCCATGGAGATCGGGCTCTAATGAAAGCAAAACAAAGCTGGACATGTTAAATTTATTAGCACATTTAGCGTGGGCGGCCCCAGAAGGACACTGGCCACTAATAATCGTGGCCAAGGAGCGGCGGCAGGGAGCGGTGTCGTTTCCTCCTCGGCCCGGCGCGATCTCTGTGGAGTGGGATATTTGTGGAGTGGCTGAACAAACACTGATTTTGCTGGTATCTCTGCGTTTCCCAGAGGCCACTTTGGGGGAGTGTGGTGTGTGTGTGTGTGTGTGTGTGTGGGGGGGGGGGGGGGGGGGGGGGGGTCCAAGCGAGGCGAGATGGGGGTGGCACAAGGACTCAGCCCTACCTAAGGGCTCTTGAGAAACGGGCCTTGCATGTGTCCCTGCTGGTCCCTTTGTGTCGCACTTGTGTCCAAGGCAAACACACACACGCACACACACGACGCGCCGCAGGCACACCGCGCCGCACGACGCACCCCCCCACACACACACACACACACACCCGCACGCGACGCTATCGCGTCTTGCGCGCGACGCAGGCACACGCGCACACACTGCACGCACGCCCCCCCACACACACACACAAACACACACACTGTGAAGTGTGCGCATACACACACTTGTTTAAGGCTTTCCAAACAGTAGAAAAACCAAAACATCACAACCCAGTACCATGGTAACTGAGATATTCTTTTTCAGTGCAGGATACCAGACACTGTACAAGAGGATACAACAACAGACCAGTGTTCCAACAACAAGTGTAACTATAACAAAAATATCCAAAAACAAGCAAATTTAGGCAGAAATAACAATTTATTAGTGTTTTCATTTTTCATTAACAAATGGCACACTGTGATCCATAACATTTCACAGCCCACCCCCCTAGGATAACCAACTGCCAAATCCTTTTTTTATTGCGGACAAAAGCCTCTTTGAAACACATTGATACACGGCTCTCATTTCGATGCATCGAGAGATAGAGATCAGCGGAAAGATGAAGAATTCCCTGTAGACCCGGAACGGCAGAGCAGAGTCGCACTGAGCGAGCGAGAGAGCAGCGGGCACGCTGCACGCAGGGCCTGGCCTAATGACAACATCCTAATGTGTACCACATGCAAGAGGGGCAAGACGAGGAAAGGGAAACGGTGCTTAAAGTGGCCATTGTTCTAATTCTGAGGCAATCTAGAGATAATGACACTGACATCAATAGCGCCGAGTCGATTCTCAGATAACTCCTTTTTTTTGTGTGCTTTTTTTTTTATGCGTGGAGAAGTCGTTATCATAGGCAGAGGGATTAGGGATTGTGACACTAAGGTTGTGTCCTTGCTTTTGAGTTTGTTTATGATTTTAATCTGCCCCGGAGAGCGTCTCCCTGACGATCAATAAGACTAATTAATGCATGAGCATAACGGAAGTGACAGCTCGTGGAAATATTTTCCAGCACGGAGGATGGGGCAGTATTTTTAGCCGCGCTCGGACAGGATTGACAGATACAAATCCTTCCTTGAGAACGCACAGGCACAGATAAAGGAGAGGACTGCAACACCGCCGCTGAGGTTTGTGTGTGCGTGTGTATGTTTGTGTGTGTGTGTGTGTGTGAAAGTTTGTGTGAATGTGTGTGTGTAACATTAACTGCTACATTCAGTGTGCATGTAAGGGTTTTGTTTGTGTTTGTGTGTGTGTTTGTGTGTGTGTGTGTGTGTGTGTGTGTGTGTGTGTGTTTGTGTTATGTCCCTGTGAGCTGCTGTGCAAATGGGCTGTGTTAACTCTGTCGTGTTCAGTAACCCCTCCATATTTCACAGGCGAAACAGCTCATTAACATGACCTTAGCCTTTGGTCAGTTTGCTTTTCTTCTTCGTCCTCCTCCTCCTCATCTGGTAATGCTACACTGACCAACCCCGGCCTGCTCTAAATTATTCACCACTTTGCTGCTGCCCATAAAGCCTCACCTTTGACCCCTTCCATTTATTTATTTATTTATTTACTTACTTACCCCCCCCCCCCCATCCGCTGGTCGTTATGACCATAAATCCATACCATCTAATCACTGGCATTCTTCACATTCAGGAGATTCTGCAGGGGGAGTGAGAGACAACAACAACCCCCACCAAAGCCACTTCTTTCCCCCCAGCCCTGCCAAGGCAACGGCAGCGATGCGGCCCAGCACGCTCCAGAGGATCTGCGTCACGGTGTCTGTAATTAGGTTGATGTGTCAGGAAGTGGTGCTGGATTACCGATATGAATCATATGCGGTGATTAGGGGGGTGGGGGGGGTCTTTGTGATTGTGCACGGGGGTTGCCGGGAGCGGGGGATGCTGTGTGCAACCATGCTGGAGAATGTGGCTGAGCTGGGGAGAGGGAGGTGGAGGAAGAGGGGGACATACTGACACTCAGAGGATCAGACCCTGCAGGTTCCTAAGCCCTTTTGAAACATCACAGGCACTGTTCTGGGACCATATGTTTGGGAGGTTGTTTGTGTGTGTGTGTGTGTGTGTGTGTGTGTGTGTGTGAGCATATATGTGTATGTGTGTGTGTGTGTGTGTGTGTGTGTGTGTGTGTGTGTGTGTGTGTGTGAAAAGTGTGTTTGGGTGTAAGCATATGTGAGCATAGGCATGTTTATGTATATGTGTGTGGATATACAGCGCTGGAAAAAAATAAGAAACCACTACACATTTTTCTGATGTCATCCTACGGTTGCTGAGTGACATTCGAATGAGTTGACGGTCATATTCAAAATTAAAAGACCACTGCAAATTTGAGAATGACCGTCAATTCATTTGAATGTCACTCAGCAACTGTTGGATGACATCAGAAAAATGTGCAGTAATAGTGGCAGTCATTTTTTCCAGCGTTGTGCGTGTGTATGTGTGTGTGACCATATACTGTGTGTGTGTGTGTGACTGTGTTTGAGAGTGTGTGTGAGCGTGTGTGTGTGTGTGTCTCTGTGTGTGTGTGTGAGCATATACTGTGTGTGTGTGTGTGTGTGTGTGTGTGTCAGTCTGTCTGTAGGGGGGATAAGAGCACTCGTGCTATTTTAAGGCAGGAGAGATGAAAACATTTTGCCAGCCTCTCAGCCAGCCGTGCCTCCCCCAAATCGGATCAGTCATCGAGTCGTTCACAAACAGAAATGAGGATTCTAAAAAAAAAAAAAAAAAAAAAAAGAAGAGATGCTTACACTTCAGCGGCACAATCAGTGACCCCTTACAGAGAGGAAAAAAAAGAGGAGGAAGATGAGGAAAAAAGGCAGAAAATTACATAAAGAAGACATATGTCATTCTGATCCCGCTCAAATACTGGATTACTGCTTTGATTAATCACAGTTTAATCTGAAGGACTGAAATTATAGTTTCGCTGTCAGTGGGAAATAAGCTTATTTGACGCGGGGGAAGGCGATGATTATTTCTCTCTCTCTCTCTCTTTCCCCCTCGCTCTCTCGCTCTCTCTCTCTCATCTTCAGCTATTCTTCATTGCTAGCGGATTGCAACTCAATTATCTTTGTGTCAGACGATTATCCCGCTGGCTTAATTTAATCTTCATTACTCCCCAGTCATATTTCAATTAAACACGCTATCGTAGCATTAACACATACTTAAACCTGCTACTCCTTCAGTTAATTTCCCCCTGATAGGTGCACCGGGGCTAACAGATGTCATAATTATGCACTTATTAAACATAATTCACACTTGTCCTTACGTGGGGTTCAGTGCTCAGTGCTCAGCACACACACACACACACACACACACACACACACACACACACACACATGCACACACGCGAATCCCCCCTCTGACTTGCACGCTTCAACATTAATCTAATGACAATATGCTTTGGTTTTGATCTACAATGCTGTGGCAAGCTGCTTGGGCCTGGCTCTTCCCCAGCTTAATTGTGACACACAGATATTAGTGGCGAACTTAAGGAGGTTAATGCATTAGCAGATCAGTCAACACACTCATTTCACCTCAGGGACGTCACCACCGATCCCCGTAAAAAAAAACATGGTTCTCGTCTGATCACTGCCCGTCGGAGTGTGAGGAGAGGGGATGTGCTGGATCCCAGATGGGCAAAGGCAGACGAAGGTGCCCGAGGGTGCTGCCGGCGGCTTTTGGGTGGGCCAACTTGGATGCCAACGTGGCACGGGTGGTGTCGCCTCCTCAGCAGGAGACTGTGGTGAACAGAAAATTGGGTGGAGATGTGTGTGTGTGTGTGTGTGTGTGTGTGTGTGTGTATTTGTGAACAGTGCTGTTTTCATGTCTCATCGGTTTATAATGCTGTAGTTAAGGATTAAGACCCCTCCACTCCACCAAACATCTGGACAGGGATACACATGGATCTAAATCCACACACACACACACACACACACACACACACACACACACACACACACACACATCTATTCAGACATAACACTACACAAAATCACTCATCGAAACATTAGCGCAGGAAAAGGTGTCTTAGCTACAAATTCATAGTCACAGAAACAATTATTATTAAAAAGCAGATCATACCGTGCACTCCACACAATCATCTCAGCATCTCAGCCAGGGCTTCCAAACAATGAGACGGATGCTCAGTATCGTATAATCGTAATGTTCTCACCCCTGTGCTTTTCTGACGGCCCTGGCTGGGGCATTGACTGTTTTAGTTTCCTCTCGCTAAGAAAAGCATAGATTACCAATATCTCAGCTGCAGATGCAGGAAAGCACACTAATACAAACAGGGCTAAAAGCAGAACGCCTGGCAATTATAGGAAATGCCTGCAATGCCCACAGATAGGAAATGAGTGGGACAAACACCAAATGTGTACAACAGAGCAGGCAGCCAGACTGTATATGAGGCGGAGGAAAGCTCTAAGGCAAACACTCAGACACATTAAAAATGTTAAGGGGAAAAATACGGACCATGTGTGTATGATGTGTATCATAGCAATAATCCTTATGGTTTAACATAAGCTATCATTTACATGAAGCCGTGCATGGGTGTTGTGTTTTTCCCTAATAAGCTTCGGGGGAAATATATATGTGAAACTACACATTTGCTGTTAACTCTGTCCATATGATGTTTTATAAGGGTGCTGGGTAAGTTAAATTATTATCAAGCAGCCTATCCCGTACGCATGCATGTATGTAACATAAAAATAGCCTTTCAGTCCAGACAAATTTCACTAAAGACTAACTATAACCACAGGGAACAATTAGGTTATAATAATAAATAATGACCTAAACAGACCCATGCACAGATACATTTTATCAGCAGTGCAGATAGAGGATAACATCGGAACTAAAAATATCAAAGGAAAGCACTCACCCCCCCTCCCACCTCACCGCCAACCCCTCCGTTTCAGTTCCAATTCAAACCCACTAAGCACCATAGTGCAGTTATGAAAGTTGTGGGGCATTAAAGCCAAAATCTGGGAAGTATTTGAAGCTGAGCTTTTCTAATCTCTGCAATCTCAAAGGGATATCCTGGCGACTAATTTTTAGAAGCAACAGTAATATGAATAATGTGTGCTGGTGGCCGGCGGCCCCCTTGGCTCGGCCGAACGGTGTGGGACAGAGTGGGACGGAGCGCGAGTGGATTAGGGAAGAGGAACAAGCCGCCCTGTATCTCAGGGTCACTCTCCCACCACGCTATCGTCACTGGACAACACTATCTCCCCGGAGTGGCCGAAAGCAAACCAATAAAACTATCTAACTCACACAACAATGTGTGTGCAAAACTAGTTGAAGATTATACAATACTAAATTACATACATAGAGTCATTTCATATTATATGTTATTTATTGTACTGGGATTCATACTGGGATTCATCTGTAATAAGAAACTAGACTAAAACTGAAAAAAAAGAGAGACGCACCAGATGTAAGAAGTGGGAAAAAGAGCCTTCAGGCTTGTGTGTGTAGTACGTCTGCATGTTAAGACACAGGGGGTGGTGGACAGTTAAACAGCAGATCAGACCAAGAGGAGGTGGAGAATAAAAGACACGTAGAGACAGGGCGAGATAAAAGAGATGAAAGGAGAGACAAAGGGATGAGAGAAAAGAGAGAGAGAGTAGAGGAGTGGGGTTGAGACAGACGGAGAGCTTCCGGGAGAGTGGTCCCAGAGGGGCGGTGTTGAGGCGAGCAGCCACCGCAGATGAAGAGGCTGGGGCTGGGGCTGGGGCTGGAGAGAGGCTCTGGGGGTTATTGTCACTGACAGAGCCACACCTTGACGGGGGACAGCCGTAGCTTTGTTTGTCACCTCACCAGCCTCAATCAATCAATCAGTCATCTCCTGCAACTGCCCCCCCCCCATCCCCGCCCACCCCTACACCCACCTCCACCTCCCCACCTCCACCTCCTCTGCTTCTCCATCTCCTTCTCCAAATCAATCAGCTCCTTTGCGCACGCACACCCCCAGAGGAAGTGTATCTCCCAGTCACCCGACGGGTCATGTCACACCACCCAATCACAACTGTCGGCCTGTCAAAGCAAAAGCTACACTTTCACTTTCAGTGCATTACAGTGGTTTGCTTGAATACGGCATGATGTTATTGAACATCTTCAAAGGTGGACAGGACACATGCTCGCCTCTGCTCGGTACCTGCCCTGAACTGAACTCTAAATCCTATGTTTAGAAACACGTTACTCACGTACACTCCCTGTTGTAAGACAATGGCAATGTGACACCGTGATTTAAAATGCATATTGATTAGTGTCCATACTTAATATTAGCCAACGTCTATATCACTGCTGCAAACTGCATTACAATATCTGCAAGTATTTTCTCGTTAACCTTTAACATGTGTTCTGTAGCTGCAAGGCATGATTCCCACACATCTCTGGAAATTCTTAGGAGATGGCGATAAGTCACGGAAATGTGTAAAGAACTCTGGTAATTTTCACTTCAAATGTTGTCAGACAGAGAGAGAGAGAGAGAGAGAGAGAGAGAGAGATAAAAGTGCTCTCCTCTGCAGAAGACCCTTGTTCTCACCATGTCTCTGGAAAAAAAGTATCTTGTAGCTGCATGAAAGTTACACATTTAATGAACAGCACTTCCTTAAAGTATTTTTTCAGTCAGGGGAGGGGAAGGCAAGGTAGGGGGGGATGTGCCTGTTATTCATTCATTAACATGCAACGTCTCTGCCAGGCACTGGCAAGCTCTCGGGCAACTGTCACAGAATGCCAACAAATATCGACAACGAATCAGGAGGCATCAGGCAAGTGCTATTCTGATGAGGCTGTGTACAGTATATGCATATGCCAGGAACAGACATTATAAACACCTTCTTTGTTATAAACGGGGGAAACAAATCTGTTTTTTTTCCCCTCAGACTATCACATGTTTATTCTTGCCCTGGCAGCGCTGCTGCGGTGATTTGTGGTGTTAGTCCTTTGGAGTGTATGGTGCTGCGTGGTGCTGTGCTGCGTGGTGCTGTGCTGTGTGGTGCTGTGCTGCGTGGTGCTGTGTGGTGCTGTGCTGTGTGGTGCTGTGCTGTGTGGTGCTGTGTGGTGCTGCGTGGTGCTGTGCTGCGTGGTGCTGTGTGGTGCTGCGTGGTGCTGTGCTGTGTGGTGCTGTGTGGTGCTGTGCTGCGTGGTGCTGTGCTGTGTGGTGCTGTGCTGTGTGGTGCTGTGTGGTGCAGCGTGGTGCTGTGTGGTGCTGTGTGGTGCTGTGTGGTGCTGTGCTGTGTGGTGCTGTGCTGCGTGGTGCAGCGTGGTGCTGTGTGGTGCTGTGCTGTGTGGTGGTGTGCTGTGTGGTGCTGTGCTGTGTGGTGCTGCGTGGTGCTGTGTGGTGCTGTGCTGTGTGGTGGTGTGCTGTGTGGTGCTGTGTGGTGCTGTGCTGTGTGGTGGCTGCAGCCTCTGGGCTGCTTTGACCGGTGGATCAATGGCTCTGCCTCCCACCTGTCAGCTCTGATTGAGTGTGAGAGGTGGCACCAGCCTGCCTCAGCCGCTGGGCAGGTTCTGCCCGCCCGCCCCCCACCTCACCTGGGCTCCCGTCTCCTCGGTGGTCCCCCGCTGACAGCCGACTGCCACCCAGCCCCAGCAGACGAGGAGACAAGTCTCTGGGCTCATCGCACTTGCTTAAGAGACTAACATTTATCCAAACACAAAGGGAAATGTATATGAAGCACATACCTACAGTACACAAATGCAAACACTCAAATACCAATACAAATAGAAAATAGACCCAAAACAATTCACTCTCATGTATCATGCATGTATATACCCACAGCTATACACATATGGACACATATACATACACACATTCATTGTAGATACAGACACACTCAGAAGTTCCTCTCAGCCTGATTTCTCAACACCCACATACTGAGGCCCGCTTTCTAACTCAAACTCCCCCTATCCACACTTTTAAGACTGTATCTCAACCCCTGTCCCTGATGTATCCATCCCTATCGCCATTCTCTCTTCCCCTCTTTGTGTCTTCATCTTCCTGCTTTTTTCTGTCTTTCGCTCGCGCTCCCTGCAGCCTGGAGTCAGAGAGGAGCCAGGTCTGCCAGCTGGACAGGGCCCAGCTGTGGGAAGATCTCTCCTTCTCCTCACTTCCACTCAATCCCTCTCTTTCTCTACTTCTCTCTTTTTCTTCTCTCTCTCTCTCTCTCACATACACACACTTCCGCTACCGCTGGAGTGATCCCACATGGAACTACCGGTGCATCCACTTACATTGGCACGCAAGCCAGACACACACACACACCGTATACATGTAAAGGTACACAAACACACACACACACACCAAGAAACGCATAAAACTTACCCGCCACAGATACACACTCTAAATTAAAACTCAATTACAACTGGAGACATGCAATTCTAATTCATATCTCGTGACAAAAGCTCAGACAGAGAACAGAGAATTCAATTCACAATACACAGACATTTGTGAAACTATTGCATCATTTGACATACCTACAGTAAGACAATGAACTCAAAGATATAAAGCCTGGGCCATGCTTTCTTTGTGAGACACTGGAGAAGGATTTTTTTATGGTTGAGTTCTTTTAATTACAGTTTGCCATCTGTACCCAGGTGTGTTAATGGCTTACTGTGACTTATTTACACTTATGAAAAAGGCACATCCATCTGCCATATGTGAAAAAAATACTGGATCCCACCTTTGGCACATTGCAGCGGCTGTTTGAACGTGGAAGGTGACGACGGCGAGAGTGAACAGTCGGTGACACGTACGCACAGAAGTCTCTGGATCCTTCCGTTGTATTCCCGTGCCACTTCGGTGCGTGGCACGGAGTCAAATCTGTTGCCAGGGTGCCGTTCAGCTATCACACCAGCGCTGTGATACAAATGCAGGGCTACATCTGTCATGCAGGCATGTGTGAGCGCTGTCTTACATGTGTTTCATCTGATCCAGCTTTTGTTTCTCAGATGATCTATGCGACAGCAAATGCCTTTGACACTCAGATGAAGGTTTATGGGTTGTGTGTGACAACAGATTTGTTGAGGGAAAAAGAGTAACTAAAATATGTAAGTGACAGTACAAAAACAGGTGTTGATGACGTGTGGATTTTCATGTTGCCGTTTTCCACCGGCTCACTTTTAATGATGAAATCCTCGCTAACACATCATCTTGTTATTCCCTCTAACGGAAATATGAAGGAGTGACAGCTTGTTTCAGATCCAGCAGCATGGCTGACACTCACATATGTTATCGCTGTTATTGTTACCCTGTTGCAGTCAACAGACACAAGATGGTTTTCTGGCCTCTGCAGTAAGAGAAGCGGTGCCTACTCAGAAGAGTAATATGCTTTTAAAGTCTCAAAATAATTGGATGAAATGCAGTTATGCATTAATTGTCTAATACTCTGACTTGTGCTAATGTCTCCGCGTACATATTTCTGAATTTGCCATAAAAACCACGGGGCAAACGGAATATGTTTAATATTGGAAGTGATGTCAAAAGTAAATTGTCATTAGGGGAGTGGAAATGTATCCGCCCGAGCTACACTTCAGTGTTAAGTGAGGTGCATATCATTCTGACAGAAGGGTTTAACTTACACACACACACACGCACGCACGCACGCACGCACGCACACACACACACACTCAAACAGTGGACTAATCCTCCCAGCCCACTTCACCACAAACAAGTACACAATATTAGCGACCAAGACAACAGTGTGGAGAAAAACACCACCTACAGAAGCAACAGCAACATGGAGGATAGTATGGCAAGCCGATTGAGCATTTATTCAGATATCTTGATATCAGGCATAATTGTCATGTACATGCAAGCCATTTCTGTCCACTAGTTAACTAGTGAGCCATTTCTGTGTGAACTAGTTAACAGGTGACACTAGTTAACTAGTAAGGCCCAAATTCTCTCTAGTTAACTAGTTCATATGTTTCATATCTTACTAGTTAACTAGTAATGCTCAGCATGTTCACTAGTTAACTAGTGGACACTGAAATGTGCACTAGTTAACTAGTTTAAAGACTTCTATATTTTACTAGTCAAAAATGTTTACTAGCTGACTACTGAATGTCAAATTCCCACTTGTTAACTTCTATGTAATTTGGACAGCCGCTTGGGCATTTATTCTGATATCTTGATATCAGGCCAACATGCAAGCCATTTTTGTCAACTAGTTAACTAGTGAGCCATGTTTGTGCACACTAGTTAACTAGTGACAGCATAAATGCCCTAGTGAACACATATTAGCTTCAAAATGCATACCAGTCAGCTAGTTGAAGGCTTTTGGGTCTCACTAGTTAACTAGTGACAGCCAAAAATGTGCACATGTTTACTAGTGAAGGCAAAACTCCTCACTAGTTAACTAGTTGGAGTAGGTCAATGTCACTAGTTAACTAGTGAACCATAAATGGCTTACTAGCTAGCTAGGTGATGGCAGCAGGCTCACTAGTTAACTAGTTGATGCATCCTTTGTCCAAACTAGTTAACTAGTGAGGTCATAAATGTATACTAGTAAACTAGTTGAAGCCTAAATTCACACTAGTCAGCTAGTGGCGCAGAATTAAAATTAGGAGGCGGAAAATTCTGGAAATTGAGGCTTTCTATTGGCTCCCTATGTCCAAATAGAACATGACAACCAATCACAGTGCAGAATTTCACAATGTGCCACCTTCTGCGTCTCGCCCTCAGGACGTCCAGATCGCTGTGGAAGGAAAGACCGATACGGTCTCTGCAAGTGTTGTCACAGCAAGTCCATGGACTCCTTCTGCCGTGGGCACACAGTCTTCACTGTACCCTTCATGTTCATGTGGATTGTTCTCTCAGACCATTCTCAGAATCTTAAGCCTGTCATTGCGTGCGGGTGATAAAGAGACTGATCACTTGAGAGATTTGCCCGAGTGTTGTTGCATTCACCAGCTTGTTTGAGCATGCAGACAGCACTGCAGTTGAGCCTGAGTTGATGGCCTCCTCTTGCATCCCACCCACAACATTTGCATGTGGCACACAAGTTAACATGCTGGCCAAAGGAACTTTAACTAGTAAACTAGTGGCTTCAATGTGTCACTTACATGTAAACTAGTGAAGGCAGAACTGCTCACTAGTAAACTAGTGAAGATACAAATGCCCACTAGTTAACTAGTGAGGTCTAAAAACTGTCACTAGTTTACTAGTGTGCACCAAAACACCCACTAGTGAACTAGTGATGGCAATTTCTATTCGACTAGTTAACTAGTGAGGTGCAAAAAGTGTCACTAGTTTACTAGTGTGCCCCAAAATGCCCACTAGTTAACTAGTGAAGGCCATTTCAGCCCCACTAGTTAACTAGTGAGATGCCAAAATGGTCACTTGTTAACATGTAAAGGCCAAAATACCCACTAGTTTACTAGTGAGGGTATTGTGGGCCTTACTAGTTAACTAGTGGCATGTATATTTTGTTCACTAGTTAACTAGTTACACCTAAAAAGAGAAACAAGCTGACCGTTTTTGTCCACTAGTTAACTAGTGGAACAATTGAAGTCTCACTAGTTTGCATGTGTGGCAGTGAAGCAGCTCACTAGTTAACTAGTGCCTGAAACAGCTATTATGCAAATTCTAGTCAAGTCAAGTCAAGTCAGTTTTATTTAGTATAGCGCATTTAACATGCACAAAGTGCAACCCAAAGCGCTCCACATACAAGACATTGACAAAAAACAAAAGAGTTGTCGCCAGCGTTGACACCACATGACACCATATTTAAAAAATAACAAACACAAAAAATGACGGACGGAACGGCGTAGTCGCCAGCGTTCCCGTGACACTAAGACATTCAAGACAGACAACACAGCAAATTAAAAATAAATAAATAAAATAATAATAATCATGTTAAAATTAGTCCAATTTCCAACCGGCTGAAAAAGTCCAAGGGCAATGATGACCCGCGTGAAGACCAACAAAGTTCTTTCACTGACCAACTCAGAGAATTTACTGGCAGTCTGGAGAGCAGAGCACCGGAAGAACAACAGTCTGAAGTCATGATGGGCGATCTTCCTGCTGATCAGCAGCTCGGTGGCTTTAGCAAGGACCGTTTGTTGCTTCATGGCTCCCGACGTCGCCATCAGAGCTCCCCACGTCAGCACTCAATCCAGACTGCAGGCACCCAGCATCAGAGGCTATACATTAACGTTATGGCAGCTCGCAGGTCAGCCACAGCTCGGTGGTCGTGGCAGATGCAGATCTCTCGCAGAGTAGGCCCATTGCCTTGAGCAATCTTTCCGTCCAGACGAGTCCAGACAGAGGATGTGCAGTGTCAGATGGAAGAGGGACGGCTAGTCAAGGCAAGCTCATCAGCCCAGTAGAATAGAAACTAACGTTACCATTAGTTATCAGCCAGAAAAAAGGACCAAGAATAACACAAAACTATCGAAAATAACGTAAATAAAAGGTGAAAACATTTAACTTGACAAATAAAATACAAAAAAATAACAGAACATTACATAAAATTACGAACATTACATAAAAACAAACAAAAAAACATGATGCCAGACGGAGCGGCGTGTCTCGCCAGAGAGGGTGGGTAGAAGACTCCTATTGGGTATTATGTAAGAATCCCACCCAGTCTAAATGTAAATTTACTGTTCATAGCCTCGCGATCAGGTCCTGATGGGTGCCCCTAGTGGCTAAAGTAACACACTGCTCTGCAACGGTACTTCAGTATAGATAGTAAAGCAGAGCCTGCAGTATGCAGTATCTCATATTCTGTCAAAATGGTTTTTAATAATAACAGGGAAACCCCATGCTTTAACAAGTGAGCTCTTAGTGATCCACACCAAAGATTCAAGGGATCGATTTTAATATTATTCTTTGTTTATTGTTGCTAGGCAACCACCGACATAAACGTATTCATTCAGTCACGCTTTTCTGATTAATAACTGAAAAACAAAAGATTGTACATATTAACTGCACATGGTTTCAAAAGTAATTAAAAGCTCAAAGATCAAGAAAAAACTTCATGCACTTATAAGGAATTGAACCCTGGTCTCCCACATGATGTCCTGCTGCTTAACCACTTGAGCTAGTCTTGCCACATCAGTAATGTTATCATCAATGTTCATGTTACTGAAACGTTTTGTTGCTAGGCAACCATATATGCCTCCAGTTTTATCACAATTTTCAGACTAATAACTGAAAAACTAAAGATTGTAGACATTAACTGAACGAAGATTACAGCAATACACCACAACTTTGTCACTAGACATGTTATCAAAACATATTTTTATGCTCAAACGATCTAAGTTTGCTCTTAGAACAGCCTGGACGAAGTCAGCCATGTTTTCTAAGTTTCTGAGTCCTAAATGGACCAATCAAAATCCTTGTTCCGCCTTCTTCATTTGCATGCAAGTGCGACATTGCACACTAGTTAACTAGTGGCCAATGTTACATCCCACTAGTTAACTAATTGCACAAAATGCCAGCCGTTTGTGTATTTATTCAAATTCCACTAGTTTACTAGTGTGAGGGGCATTTTTCTCCTGCTAGTTCATTATGGACAGTGTTTTGTCCTCACTAGCTAACATGTAAGGCTCAAAATGCCCTCTATAACCTAGTGAAAGGCATTATAATGCAGGTATGCTCACTACTTAACTAGTGAGCATGTCCTGTTCCATTACTAGTGAACTAGTGAGGCCAAACATGTCAACTAGTTAACTAGTGAAGGCCAATTTGTCACTAGTTAACTAGTAAGAGTACTTTTTGCATTACTAGTGAACTAGAAAGCTCCAAAAACAGCCACTAGTGTGTGTCTTGTGCGCACTAGTTAACTAGTGAGCTGCTTCACTGCCACACATGCAAACTAGTGAGACTTAAATTGTTCCTCTAGTTAACTAGTGGACAAAAACGGTCAGCTTGTTTGTGTTTTTAGGTGTAACTAGTTAACTAGTGAACAAAATATGCATGCCACTAGTTAACTAGTAAGGCCCACAATACCCTCACTAGTAAACTAGTGGGTATTTTGGCCTTTACATGTTAACAAGTGACCATTTTGGCATCTCACTAGTTAACTAGTGGGGCTGAAATGGCCTTCACTAGTTAACTAGTGGGCATTTTGGGGCACACTAGTAAACTAGTGACACTTTTTGCACCTCACTAGTTAACTAGTCGAATGGAAATTGCCATCACTAGTTCACTAGTGGGTGTTTTTGGTGCACACTAGTAAACTAGTGACAGTTTTAGACCTCACTAGTTAACTAGTGGGCATTTGTGTCTTCACTAGTTAACTAGTGAGCAGTTCTGCCTTCACTAGTTTACATGTAAGTGTCACACTGAAGCCACTAGTTTACTAGCTAGAGTACCTTTGGCCAGCATGTTAACTTGTGTGCCACATGCAAATGTTGTCATGTTCTATTTGGACATAGGGAGCCAATAGAAAGCCTCAATTTCCAGAATTCTCCGCCTCCTAATTTGAATTCTGCGCCACTAGTTGACTAGTGTGAATTTTGTCTTGAACTAGTTTACTAGTATACATTTATGACCTCACTAGTTAACTAGTTTGGACAAATGATGCATCAACTAGTTAACTAGTGAGCCTACTGCCATCACCTAGCTAGCTAGTAAGCCATTTATGGTTCACTAGTTAACTAGTGACATTGACCTACTGCAACTAGTTAACTAGTGATGTGTTTTGCCTTCACTAGTAAACATGTGCACATTTTTGGCTGTCACTAGTTAACTAGTGAGACCCAAAAGCCTTCAACTAGCTGACTGGTATGCATTTTGGTCTTTACTAGTTAACTAGTAGACATTTCTGGCTCTCACTAGTTAACTAGTGAAGCTAAAATGTGTTGACTAGTTAACTAGTGAGCCTTTTGGCTCCCACTAGTTAACTAGTGTGCATATTTTGGCCCTCACTAGTTAACTAGTTCACACAAACATGGCTCACTAGTTAACTAGTTGACAAAAATGGCTTACATGTACATGACAATTATGCCTGATATCAAGATATCAGAATAAATGCTCAATCGGCTTGCCATAAATTAGCTCATGGGTAGCAAGCAAACAAGCAACACCAGAAACATGGAAGCATATGGCCACACCCCCACCACACCCCCTCCATAATTGGTCCGCTCCAGGGATGTGGGTAGAGGCATGTCAAAGGCATTTACACACCCCAACACAACACAACACAACACAACATAGCACAGCACAGCACACCAAAGCAAAGCTCAGTATGTTGTGTCTGAGGTAAAGGAACACAAGAGCATTAATCCCCACCTGACACTAATACTTGATGTATGATTGACCTCAATGCTGGACACTCGTCATTACACTCCCTGGCCATATGGCAACACATTAGCCCTTTACCCTCTGACGGGATAATCTCTTCATTCTGGCAATGCTGTTTCTTCAGAGATTTCTTTGAGCAATAATTGCATGACAGCATTAACGTATTGGGGCAGATTTAGAATGCTGTTTGTCAGTGCATGCAAGGGGCGGGACTTGTCCTCTGAGGAAATAAGGGAGCATAATCTACTGTAATCTAGGAAAAGTAAGTATGGCAGGCAGGCAGGCAGGCAAGGCATGCTCGATGGAGACCTTATTTTATTCCATTTCACAAGCATATGCTAACACGCCATAATACGGACTCTGACCACTGTTGTAGGCTTCAGATGAGCATTGATATGATAGAAATCACATAAAGTATGGTTAAGACTATGACATGGACATAAATGACGGTCATTTCGGGGGAAATACCATTAGGACTGACACATGAAAAATTATGAATGTACTGTAGAAATAGAAAAGCAAATCCACCAAAGAAAAAGATCATTTACAGTGTGTGTGCATTACAAAGGTGCTGGGTAGAGATTGACACAAATTGTCTGTTTAGGGGTTCCTTCACGTTTTTACACTTTCCTTCACATTTTTTTAGACTTCCTTCACGTTTTTTACACTTTGAACTATTAAATTCAATTAGTAATAGCAGCAATTCTTGAAAGTGCCTTGAGCTTTTCTTTTAGATAAAACGAAACAAAACCATATTCCATGGGCATCCATATGATGTCGATGCCATTATCCAAACCATCCTTATCTAACACACTGCTAGGTGTGGATCCTCCCTGCCAGCCCTGTTAGCTCTTGGAGTAATCCAGTCCCCTGAATCTCCGGTGACAGGCCCCTCGAGCAGGGCCATGCAAACCCAACTGCCCCTTCACCAGAGGCCAATAGACTGTCTTTTCTTGCTCCCTTCACCCCCACAACACAACCGCCCCAAATCCCAGGATGCCAGCCGTCGTGATAGTGGTGAACCAGTCACAACCCCCTTCCCACCTAAGAAAACACACACTTACACACATCCATACTCACAAACTTACACACGTACACACACACACACACACATACACATACACATCACCTTTCCCTGCTCAAGCCTGGGCCGTAATGAACAAATTCACTGTGCATTACTCTGGACTTGATCCCTGGCAAAATAGTGCTGGAACAAACAATTTGGTTTGTCAACACCTTTCTCTGGACTCCTCCATCAATGTCAGGGGTCCAAATTTAAACGGCAAAGTGCATTTGACTGCAGGACCCCGGGCTGATTAGACTTCCCAGCTCAGCGAATTGCTCCAGACAGGGCAGCGGCTCTGATTGCTAACCCGGCTTGAAAATAGTCTCGGCTGGCCGTGGGATTAGCATGAATATTTTGATATAGATCGATAAGCAATCTCCACTCTATAAGAAATGCCAGCAGCCTTCATTTGGCTGATCAAAGGGGAGAGCTTCAGCCTGTAGGGGGGACAGCTGGCTATTGTTTTCCACCGGGCCTTGTGGACTGGGCAACAGCAGAGAGAGAGAGAGAGAGAGAGAGAGAGAGAGAGAGGGAGGAAGAGAGAGGGAGGGAGAGAGAGGGAGAGGGAGGAAGATAGGGGAGAGAGAGAGAGAGAGAGAGGGAGTATCCTCACTGGTCTCCACTCCACCTAATCGTGGAAACAATCACTGCTTCACAGGATCCCATCTCGCTGGACGGCCGGCACGGAATGAGGCCCGCGGCCGCGCCGACCGCCGGGGGGACAGAGTTCATTTGTTAGGCATTACGGCCGCAGACCCTCACCGCCACGGCAGCCACCGCGGCTGGCTGGCACCGCTGACCCATGAGGGAAAGGGCAGGTCAGCTAGCCACGTCTTCGGGTTTTTTTTATTTGTTTGTTTAATTTCGACAGAGAAGGAGGAGAAGGAGGAGGAGGAGGAGGAGGAGGAGAAGGAGGGGAGGCACTGGCTGATTTGACCAGGGGGTTGATATTCTTTCTGCAGCTGCTCATCAGAGATGGGCCTGCTGTGGATGAGCATCAGTTAATGGTCAAGAGTGAATTTTCCTCTTTCAGTTTCAATTTCAATTTCAATCTTGCCACACCGAAGACCACCGCCGTGGCAGTGAGCTGTGATTAAATGATGAATTACTAAATGAAACCATCGACAGGATCAGAATGCAATTATGGTGTGGTCTTTATTTTTACCATCAACGCAGCATTAGCACAGGGTAAAAATCACAACCGACACAACAGTAATAAGCACGGAGGCAACTGAAATTAGCTTTATTGGACCTTTCCCAGTCGCCTTAAAGACCGCATCCATTTGAGTGTGGACCCAAAACGGAGGCATTAGCATTCTATAGTTAACAATGTAAAGTGGGACCACCCGCCACTGACCCTCTAGGTCAGGTCCACAGGGGACAAAAAAATACAGGAGCCAGTCAAAACATGATCGGCCATAATGCCTCATTTGTAAATAGCTGGTTTAATTCATTAGGAAGTGTCACTTCATTTCAGGGCAGCCCAAGGAGGCTGATTAAAAAGTGGTAATCAGGATTAATTAGGGGAATATATATGTGAGGCTTAGCAGGTCTAACCTCTGAGCAGGCCTGGCTAAGAGCTCCCTCCTTCTAGTGCTCTCCTGTTACACGTGTTTCAACTCGCACTTCTCTCCATCTCTCTGTCCCGCTCAAGCTCTCGCTTCTCGTTCTTTTTTTTAATGCTCCGCCTGCTGACACATTCGTCCTTTCCCAATGTTTTACTTTCTGGTGCCTTTGCTCCCATACCTCCATTGGTGTGTCAGTATCAAACTCTCTCTCTCTCTCAGTGTTTCTGAGACTCTCACTCTCTTGGCAGCCTGCTATTCCAGAGGTACTGTGCAGAGTCTAGGAGAAGTGTGAGCTAACTGGGTGTACTGCAGTGTGTGCCAAGCTAGCAGTCATCATGTTTTCAACGAAGGCCTACTTAACTCAAATGTTTATAGTTTGTAGTGTTCTCAACTTATCTCCAAAGAATGCATAACAAATGAGAATAAAATGCCAGTGGACAGGCCAAGTGGCCAATTGGTCAATTTGATTACCGCTCACAGTAGTATATAATTACAACAGACAACTACAAATCCCTGATTTAACTTAGCCAAAACAAAACTAAGCATTTGTATTCACTGTGTAGAGGCCTTGAGGATTAATTATACTGACATCTACACAATAACTTTCAAAACATCCACATAATCCAACAGTCTTGGCCTCCTGCTACAGGTCAGTGCAAAACCTTCAATCATCGGCCCTTCTATGGACATGACTTATGAGTGAAATCTTCAGCGTTGCTGGTTATCACTCTGTTTATGTTATTATTTCAACATGTTTCAGTTAACATAACCTTGAAACAGTCCAGTTCAAGTCCAAGGGATGGGTTGTTTTACTTGCTGCATTGAAGTTGGGAGATGACGCATCGCCTGTTCCCCTGGCTCAGGCTCAGACTGAGATCTTTCATCCTGCTCGTTGCTCGGCGGTCAGGGTGGCCCCTCGAGTTCCAGCTCTAATGCAAATCCAACAAACCGAGGCTTTATTTTCTCTTCACTTCAATGAGAGAATAATACAGCGACGACCGCCTGTCAAATTATGAAAGAGTGACTAGGCCCGAAGATATGTGTCTCTTTCTATGAGGAAAGTGTCAGAGATCGACAAGACCCATTTTATTAGTAAAAAGCACAAAAGGTAAACACTCGTGTACATACACAGACATACACAAATCTCAACTTGATGTGCCAAAAAAATGGCCAAAACCTAGCTGCAAGAAGTGTTGATCAGGCCTGAGCTGTCAATGCTAGGAAGCCAACATGCATTTCAGCCTTACAAAGTACAGTCAAGGAACCATGTTTAGGAACGAGGAATGTATGGCTGAAATTCTATGGAAAAAACTGGCAAACAGTCTTGCTAGCCCCAATCAGTAAAGCAAAACCTATTACCCTAGAGGCAATGTGACAGAGTATTCATATTAAGTTAAACAAAATGTAAAGCTAACTTACTTAAGCAGTTTGCATATATGAGGATGTCACAATACAAACCATTGATTGTCTCCGCAATCTTGAGTTTCAATTGGACCATTTACATAGAATGACCTTTTATTTTGCTGAAATTGGACATGCAAAAAATTACCCACATATGCAGGGATTCTTCTCTTAGGGAAAAAAAAAAACAAAATCTTATAGTGTGCATGGCATATGTCCATAGAATTGACTGAATTTACCACAGTTCACAAACATGGGTATGCGTGCGACCATAGGGTTAAAAACTAAATAAGCAAAGAGGAGAGAGCACCCTACCATAACACTGAATGATCTAGTCTAGTGCACAACATAAAACTGCTCATCTAGAACTACAATGACTGCTGTTCATTTTTTTTTTCAAATGTTTATTTTTTTATGACAGTTAAAAACTTCTCACTAGATATTAATCTACAACAATTCTCTATACTTCTACTTTCCCCCTCCCCAAAACATCTGATACCTACAAATACAGTTGACTCCTCGGTGCAACCTAATGATTTTTTGCGGATCTGAAAACAGGTTTGGGACGAAGCCCGGGACTTAAATAATAGCGGGAGTGGTATTGAACCTCTTCTGCGAAGATCAAATGCAGCTTTCATTAGTTTAGTACAGCGCCAGGGCTCATTGACGACTTGTCAGACAGCCTTTCCTTCAATAAGCTGCGAGAGGCTCTAAAAATCATCCTTTCGCTGAGCCCCCTCAGCTGTAAATTCAACGCTGCTCGATAGCGTTCTCTTTCTCTCTCCCTCTCTCGCTCCTTCTCTTTCTATCTCTCCCATCTCGCGCTCGCTAAAGCGTCACTTCTTCTTCTGGTGGATTAACCTCGTGCTGCTGATCAAAAGGCTTGCTGCTTGGCGGGCATGCTCAGACCCTGGTCAGTTTCTCCATTAGCCACTCATGATGGAAGCACACTCTTATTATCATGTAAAAATCCATTGTTTGTCCACAGGTGCCATATTTAGTGGGAGGGCATGATCTTGCTGGGGATTACTTGGGGTGTGTGCAGGGGGGGTTCCTCCCAATTTGATGGGGAGAATTAGCTGGGAAATGGGAGTGAGTGTGTCTATATATGTGTGTGTATTTGAGTGTGTGTTAGTAATGAATGTGCGTGTGTGTGTGTGTGTGTGTGTGTGTGTGTGTGTGTGTGTGTGTGTGTGTGTGTGTGTGTGCGTGTGTTAAGAGGGAGAGAGAAGAACAGGGTGATGGTATACATCTGTGCATAAAGTGTAACCAATAGTGTTAAGGAAAAAAAGTACATATTGCCTCGCCAAAAGAGGGGTTTTTGTGCACCTTTGCGGACTGGTTCCAATTAAAAGCAGCATGGGAAAATGCTGCACCACATTGTGACGCAGTAAACAGACCACCATTTTCTCTTTTTTTTTCCCCCAGCAAGATTGCGTCAGTTTCTGCTGACCCAAACCTGATGTACCAATGTTCCAGTATATGTGTCTCTGATGTAGCATGATTCCCAAAAAAGATGAATCACATTATCTGCAAATAGCATGGAAACTTGGAGATCAAGATTCCTTCTAAATGAATGTGTCACTGACATGTTGTTGCACTTTAAGTGTACTTATACTAAATATGATACATACTCTCTGACTAAAAGCTTCACATAAAACTGTCACCAAAACAGCTTATTAATTCATCTTTGTTTACAAGGCACATGTCAGAGAAAAGACAACTATAAAGTGGTCATAAACCATGCTTTTGTCTTAATAGCATGTACATAAACAAACACACACACACACACACACACACACACACACACACACACACACACACACACACACACAAACACACACACACACACACACACACACAAACACAAAAACACACACACGCACACTCTCAAACATGCACAAACCAACAAAACAGTTTTGGTTTTGCCTTTTCTTAAGTAGTCGCAATATCTGTGACTCACAAACAATCACACATAATGGCTCTTCGGAACTATTTTGAATGTGATAAAATAATACCAATATCACCAACAAAAATAGTAAATAATACCATCTTAAACATCAATAAGTCTACCTGACATACATACAGAGCCATTATTTTGGGCAATCAAAATAATGAGATAGATAGATAGATACTTTATATATCCCCAGGGGAAATTCAATACAATGCCGTGTTGGTAGTCATCTACTATGTAAGAGTTATTCCAAGTCTTCTAACTGTGTAGAACAAACTGTTAATCGGCTTGATTGGTTACACCCAGTCTAGAGCTGGATGGATATGTCATCAGAAAGCTGCTCAAAAACTTTATTTAGATTGAGAAAAAAGTGAAAACGCTGATTCTGCATCCATATTGAGTAGCTCTTACCCCACACACACACACTCCTAACAACACAAGCAGAAGCAGCGCAGACATAAGCCAGGCCTGTGACTAAATTACAGAGGACGGGAGCATTTAAGAAAGAGGGTCACATTTCTGCGTAATAAATAGCAGAGATTGATTTGACCTCCCAGCCAGGTCCAGCCAGTTTACTTATACGCGAGTTAAGAAAAATGGAAGCTGTCTTGTCTCGGGGGATCCATTGCTAGGAAATCAGATAGGCCACACTGGGGTTTAAAGGATCCCACCGTCCAGGCCGCGTCAATATGGCCTCTCACTCCACGGCCCACACTGGGTGGGGGGCCAGACGGACAGCCTAGACCACCGGCTAGCTAACAGACCCAGCTGTTAGGCTATCTGCATGCTGGGGGTGAGAGCCCACACCGTTGGCCATAGCCTGGCGTGGACGAAGGTCAAAAGGTTTCTGTTACTGATGGGCAAACAAGATATGTCCCTGCATTATTCAAAGACTGCCCTTGTGTCTGTGCAGATCCCCCTAAAACTGAGATCGTGAGCAAGTTAGATTGGGCCTGGATGGTTGGAATATAGGACACTGGAGAAGAGAGACAGAGGTGATAGAGTACTGCAATCTCCACCAATGATGCATATACATGTATATCTACTGATGTTTATGTCTATAAACACAGTTTGACCACATTACCATTAACACAGTAAACAGATAGTATATTCCCAGCTTTCTCTTCCCTTACATTACCTGAAAGGTGCTTTGAGACTATTTCTTAACTCATGTCGTATACGTCCCAACAAGCGAGAATATAATCTATCTTTTGTGAGGTACAGGGGGCAGGAAGCAGCCTTGTGAGTCTGGCACACAGCTGTACAATGAGACTGGAAAAAGCTAAAGACAAAAAAGAAAAAAAAAACACAAAGCAGCTACCACATCACCATCTAATCATTAGCACCATATTCCCGTATTTAACCCCCGTTCCTTCTAGCGCAGCACACACGGAGAATGTACATACAGGCAGACAGTCAGAAGCAGTAAGATATCACAGCACCATGCATGGTAATCGAGAAATACCTACATGTATAGTGCAATGTGCAATATTGCTTTTTACAGAGTAATAAAAAAAAAAGTTAAAATTGTTGAGAAAACAGATAACAGATAAGATAAGACAGTTCTTAAGAGGACACCAATCCAGTTCTGCTGCTAGTTTTACAGGTATCATGACACAGGTCCATGTCAGAAGATCTGCTTTTTCAACTAAGGCTACTAAACTCTGGACAACTCTAGTAGGTGTTGACATGAAACAGAATACATAAAGATAACCAGAGTCATATAATAATCTCTTAATCAGACTGTTTCCGTATCCACAGGTAATGCACACATCTGGAAGCAGCTTTTCAACTGCTATCCCCTCCCATCACCTCTCCCTTTTTAAGTCTAGCCTGGTGCCTGGAGAAAGAAACAGGGGCGGGTGATGAACGATGTCAGTACAGTCAATGAAAAATCAGCTGGGATGCACAAAGCTCTTAATGCCTCGCCATATAGGTTGCTGACTGGTGCAAATAACGTTTCGCATAGCACTTATACAGACCAATCATACATTTCCAGCAACGCAAGGGGTGGTAGGGGTGGTCCAGAGTGCCATAAATCCTCTGCCCTGATTAAACAGTAAATTCTGCAAGCCTATCAGGCTCCCATTAAGTGGGGGGTGGGGGCTGCTTTCAAAAACACCATTAATCAGTTGCCAGATATGGAGCAAAATATTCCTCATCGATTGTAACTTCTTATGACAGTTTACACAGCTTTATATCTGCAGGCGAATGCACACTGATCTATCAATTACGAGCCGGGCCCTTGGCAGCATGCTAATTGTGCATTTTCTCCTCTAATGCATTCACACTGTTATCTCATAGGCTAATGAAACCAAACAAATCAATAAATATAAATTATACATGCAAAGATGTACTGCTGTGAACATAAAGTCTCTAATTAATTGCACTTGATTAATTTATATACTTTAATTATCTCTCCAAGCCGCAGATGGCATAAATATCTGGACAATCTGCTTATTGCTTATGTCAGTCATAAAAAGGCAGACGCAGTGAAACTATTAAGGGCCAGGCGAGCTTTGTCACTGGAAAGCACACAGTTGCTGACATAAAAAAGCTGCACCCCTGAATAATTTAAGGTGAGCAAATTGCTAGACAAAGCAGGCCTTGGGACTTGATTACTGGTCTAATTCTGTGGACTTTTTTTAATATGGTGAGTGGTGGGGTAGACCCACACAGCAAGATCATCATTGTATTTTGTGGTCTCCCCCTTTTTTATTGTTCTTTCTTGTAAACTGTAGTGGAGAATAAATGTAAGTAATCTCTGTCTATTTAAGAGACTAGCCAAGGGCCATTCCGAGAATGCAGGCTGTAAGTAATGGGAAATGCTTCAAGACAAATGACACAAAATGCTAACAGAACAACAATGGCCACGTTATACCACCTGCAACTGCTGATTCACAAACTAGATGGTCACAAATATTCCCCAGCTCAGCCAAAAAGAGAGGTTTGGGATTTGTGTTGATAGGAGAAACAAAATGCTATGCGATGGTTGGTCACAACATGTTATTTAGTCCCAGAGCATTCAGAGCCCGGGTCAAAATTGAGTCTAAATTCAAACCAGTCAAAAAGTCAACAATGAAAATACTAGCTCTTGCCACAGCAATGAACAACGAATGAGTCTTTTTGTGCCCTATATTGGAAAAAAAACATGGTAGCTTCACGCAAGGGTGACAATTCTTTTCTAAATTGTTCTGTGCGCTTACTATTTACCAAAATGAAACTTTGTTATAAATATCTATGTTTAACTTTTATTGTTTATTAAATGAAGACCGTAAACATTTTTAAAAGGCACTGAAACTCAACCACTTCAGCAAATTAAGGGTCCTTTTTGCCTGCCTCAAGATTCTTTTGTTTCCTGAGCAAGTTTAAAGTTGGCCGATACCTTATTGAGCAATATAGGCTACTGACATCTTGTGCCGCCCATGAAAGCTTAAACAATGAGCTGAGCTTAGCGACTTGTTGAACTGAGACAGTGGGCAATGGTAATGGCCAGATTACAGTGTAATCCTCCCAAAGGTGAGACAAGGAGGAAGGGGAAGCAGAGGCCTTCAGGCTCCTCCATCTTGATGCCTCTAATTAGGGTTTTTAGAATAATTACCCCAACAGGGTGCTTGGCAGAATAATTGCCACAAAGAGATTATAGTGGAACATTAATGGGTCCAGGTACAGTAAATATGTCGAGAAACGTGGTGATGCTGAGGTTCGGCTCCTCACTAAATACAGGATGGGGAGTGGGGAGTAGGGAGCGTGGTGTGGGTGGGGGTTGCTCACGACCATGTGCCAGGTTGGAGGCAAATTACAGTGTCCCTGCCTACAGTCTTCAGCTTATTCTGTCTATCTATCTCTATCGCCTTTAACAATTGCAGCATTTCTGATAAAAGCTACGTTTCAAAGTTAAGCGAATGAGGTAATTGCATGGTGGTAGGTAGCATATGGTGGTGGGAGAGTTTGAAGAGGGCCATCCATACTCTGACAGACCTCCTCCGCATCCTGGCACGGTCACGGTGAAGGTGTGGGACTTAAGTCTGAGCTTTCTTCACGCGTGGGAGTCACAACAAAAGCGAACCTTTGTAAAGCATACGTGCTGCACGGAGGCACTGCAGTATAGACGACGCCAGACGTATAGTTTAGACCATGTTAAATGCCTGAATCTCTATAAAAACACCTGAACTTTTTTTGGCTGCCACTTCAAACACCGCTGCACTCTGTTTACCCTCAAAGGCCTTTTCTCCCTGCCAGAGTCTTAAAGGGGAAAAAAATACACATATAAATAAATAAAAACCCGTAAAGGGCTGAGTGAAGGCGAGGCATCCGAGGTTGGCACAGAGCTGTTAAAATGCACACGGCTTCCAGATAATCAGCTGGCACATTCGGACTGAAGAACTGAACATGCCACCGGTGCCATTTAATCTTCAGGTGCAGTGGCAACAGGGTGTATGTACTATGTCACACAGTGGGACAGGAGTATAAGTATAAGTATAAGTATATATACTCTTTTGATCCCGTGAGGGAAATTTGGTCTCGGCATTTATCTCAATCCGTGAATTAGTGAAACACACTCAGCACACAGTGAACACACACTAATCCCGGCGCAGTGAGCTGCCTGCAACAACAGCGTATTTCGAGGGGGAGCAGTGAGGGGTTAGGTGCCTTGCTCAAGGGCACTTCAGCCATGCCTACTGGTCGGGGTTCGAACCGGCAACCCTCCGGTTACAAGTCCGAAGTGCTAACCAATAGGCCACGTCTGCCCCTAAGAGGTCAGCTTATTATCAATAGCTTTATGGGATAGTCAGTCAGCCAAGTAATGTTCATGTACAATCTGAACAGGCACACAGGGGTCACAATGGTACCAATCAGTAATGAACAGACATTGGCTGTGATTTTTATATGTCCTTTGTTTGCAATGTGTCTATAACAAAATATTGGCTAAAACGTTTTTCCTTCTAGTTTTTTCTTAATACTAAATCAAACATTTTGTCACAGTATAAGGTTAAGGTAAAGGCAGCAAGACAAGGCAGTGCTGAGCTGAGCTGCATGCAACGTAAACATGGTAGCCTCTTGCTTCATGCTGAAGTTGTCTCTTTGCATAGCATGGTATTTAGCCACGGTGTTCCCGGAATCGCCACAGTGAACATCACTCCATGACCACAACTGTCTGCTGTGTATTTAGCTCATTTCCCCTACATGATTTTCAAGACACTGCTGTCACTTGCAACCAAAGATTCTAGAACAGAGCTCCGCTCTAGAATCTTTGCTTGCAACACCATCACCACAGTGATGAGTAAGAAGACATAATTCCAACCCAAGCGGAAAGGAATGTACCTTTATTAAACATCAACTTCCTTTCTTCTCCCACCCCGCCCTCCTGTTTGTTTACATTTTCCTTCGACAAAAGAAGCCCCTCGTCTTCAATCATCCTGATATGATATAGTCACTTCTGCGCCTATAATGATGCAGGAGGAAAGATCATTTAGGGCCCGGTGATCAATCAGAAGCTCATTTGCCTTTAATTCATGTAGATGCACACCTAATACTCATTACAAAGATGCAATTTCCAGGCAGTCAGTCCAGATTAATGGGAAGCAATCTCTCCCAGTGTTTCCACAACCGGCGCCATGTTTTCGCCCACGATAGATGGCTTTCATGCGGTGGAGACCAGTCATCAGAGTAATTTATCGTCCGGACATTTTTCCTGATGAATTGGCGCTCTGACAGGGGACTCCATCAGAGGAAAAAACAGTCATAAAGACAAGATGCGTGCAGGCAGCAGGGAGAGGATAATGGGGCCTACTGGGCGGACCCAGTCAGCGCCCGACCTGTTGTGAAACGCAAAACTTCATATCTGGAGGTCTCCTATGCAGAGCGAATGTTTCGGGCGTCGGGGAGGATATATAATTTGTGCTTTGATCAAAGTATGCATTGGTGCTTCGACTTCGACTTTTTTTCGGAGGAAAAGCACGAGACTTGAGGACTGAAAGTAGTGATTTGACGGACGAGCTGAAGAGCGTGGCATGACAGCTGTAATGAACACATCCTGGAGTGTAATTCCCCCTTGCGCATGACTTTGCCTCACCTCGCCTGTCATCAACTGCCGGGAGAAAAGCCGGCTGACTGACACAGACGTGCAGATACACTCTCATGTGGGGGGACACATGCACCCTCTCAAGTGCACACACAACCTAACACACATGTCAAATAGAGCCAAGCAGCCACCCACCATCTCTCTCTCTATCACACACAAACACACACACACACACACACACACACACACACACACATACAAACCTACACACAGAAACACACACACACACACACACACACACACACACACACACACACACACACACACACACACACACACACACACACACACACACAGAAACCTGCAGGCACGTACACAGATCTTCGGTCATGTACATAGGGAAATCCACAAACAGGAGGGGAAAGTGTATGACATCCCATTGGTGCACCATGCCTCATTCACCGGAGCCCCTCTCCCCTGATTGCAGCTTACGGCAACCCGGAGCGGGACACACAGCACAGCACATACCGGAGGGCTGAAATCACATCTGGCCCGCTGATCCCAGAACAAAGAGGAGGGCTTGTGTGCCACCACTCCTTCTTCCGGCCGTTGGACGCGCACTACAACTACTACTACAACTGCTGCTGCGACCACAGGACTCAGAGCGAGAGAGAGAGAGAGAGAGAGAGAGAGAGAGAGAGAGAGAGAGAGAGAGAGAGAGGCAGAGAGAGAGAGAGAGAGAGAGAGAGAGAGAGAGAGAGAGAGAGAGAGAGAGAGAGAGAGAGAGAGAGAGAGAGAGAGAGAGAGAGAGAGAGAGAGAGAGAGAGAGAGAGACTCACACACTGACATAATGCTGAGGACTAGGACAAGCGCTGGTACAAAACAATTTGATAGTGTGACAGGCATTACGTTTGGAAACTGAAATTGTTTTCGAAAAGGTGATGAATATACTGAAGCTTAATTTCTTTCATAGACACGGATGAGCATGTTTTTTGGGTATGGCAGATTTGTGATGATCTCTTCTTTCATTTTGATTTGAATTTAGAGACAGTAGGGAAAACACCAATGCATTATGATGGACAAAGACAGAAAGTCAGTGAAGAGGCAGAGAATAATATCCCCCACCAAATAAAAATTATACAAATACTTTATTCAAAGCAATTTCTCTTCTGCCTTGTAATCCCAAAAAGTGAATGACAATTCAATACTGGGAGCATACAGTGTAGATGGCAGCAAGGCCATCAAACATTACAAAATAATATAAAATAAAAATAACTGATGAATAAACAAATACTCAGGTACAGTGCAACACCCACTTCCTCCCCCCTGAGACACACTTTGATGTCTCCGTGATTGGCATGTCTTAAGCGCAGTGTGGTGATCTGTCTGTGTCTGGCCGCTGGCCTGCATGGCGTGGCAGCAGCACTTCACTACAGAGGGATTACACGACTGTGAGCGTGTTCTGAGAAGCCACAGGAGGCTGCGTGACCTCTGGGTCTCTCTCCCCACACACACACACACACACACACACACACACGCACACACAGGATGCCTTGCCCTGCACCGGCCCACCCCACCCCCTAGCATACGCAGCACCCGACGTCCAGCCATGCCGTTAATTGGGTTTTCGGTGGTGGAATCCCCGACGCACGGAGCCAATTCACACCCACACACACACACACACACGCACACACACGCTCACGCACACACAACCAGCCAATCTGCCACAGCCCGGGCACAGACAAGTGTGTTTAGCACAACAATTATGATAATTGCTGAAGCACTCAGCGCAGGGAATAAGCAAATCAGATTAAGGGCCCTTCTGCATGATCAAATATTAATCTGATGTGTCTTCACCCTGACTTGGCTGGAGCATAAGAGGCTCTTATGGTCTTATGCATTAACAGATTTGCGCAGGCTGAACTCATAGCACCTAATAATATTGGACATGCGGTCCATCTCAGCACTATAAAGGGATCTTCCAGGAACCCGATGAACAGTGTAAAAATAGCCAAGGATAATAATGAGGATAAGCTTAATATGACAGCCCAATTGTTTTAAACTAGGTATGACCGCAAACAGCAATTAAGAGAACTTCCTCCAACCACCTGTAGGACTGGACTGGCTCTTTTGGCTCTCCTCTGTATTTAAATGTTCTGTGGCAGTAAATGTTTAAAAACATCTTCTTTAATGGCACGAATTAGTTTTATTAACTTGCAACGTACACTCTTTTCTGACTATGATGAAATCTCAAATGTTTGGCTTTTTATATTTATAATGTTCAATCAACTAAGGGATAATTAACTAAGGGATAAACAATGTAAGTTAAAATAATTTTAGTAATTTGATCATTCCTAACTAAAATGTGGTAATAAACTGCATGTATATTATTAGTATTATTTTTATTATTATTATTGTTATTATAATAATAATAATAATAATAATATATTATTATTATTAATATTATTATTGTTGTTGTTATTATTATGCAATTGTATCTATATTATTTACATTTAAGAAAAACATTTGTTGAATTATTTTAAAAATTACTTTCAAATATAATTATTACAAAAAAAAGAAATGTTTATTGTCTCATCAGTATAGGGTAATTGTAGGAATAACACCTACCACAGAGTAACATCTGACTGACTGAGATGTACTGTAAATATGTCGTTTGGGCTCAGATGATTACTTAACCTTACCATGCAAGAAACGCAACACTGTGTTTCATGTTATTACAACTTGACACTGATAGAATGTTTCAATATGAGATTGTTCCTTTTGTTTTTACGCTGTACAATAGTCCATGCTGTGCCGCACATATTCTGAAAAAGCAGAACTGCAGCAGTGCGATACTGTGTTGGAAAATGCAACCAACAAGTTAAGACAAAATATGAGACAGCAACAGGTTGTTAAGAAGATTAGCATAACATTAAATCAACACACATGCCTGACATTTAATAACACAAAACACAGCTTGAAAGAATCATAGGATTATTCTTCTGGATTATATCTATCCCCGCATAACCCTGCCCAAACCTCGAACTAGCATCGAGAGACAGAACGGCTAGGAGCTGAGGGGGAGGGATATAGATAAACTAATCTACTTACATCTACAAAGCATATTTAAGTTAATATATATTTAAAAACTAAACAGAGATAAAGCTTATTCTACAATTATAATCTCATTGCAAACCATATTGTTTGCTCTGTTGGGCATTAAGATAGCAGATGTCTCTGTCCAAGCCCCGGTGGAGTTTCACAGAGTAGAGTATACAGTGCAGCTCAGTGCACTGCTGTGTGTGGAAGCTTCCTTCCTATGACAGTGTAGCAGCAGAACATGGAATGGGAAGAAAATGGAAGGGACCACAAGCGCACACACACAAAATCACAAGACAAACATTATGATCAGAGATGAAATCGTCCTCGTATACGCAGCAGCGGGGACTTTTCTAGAGATTGAAGTCTGAGGTAGACAGCGAGCGGTTCTGTGTGGAGCTCAGTGAGACTGGTGCGAGGATTGGCCACGCGGCAGAAATAAAAGTAAGACTAAATCCACACACCAACTAGATCGGGCTGGTGTCTTTCATGTTTGAAAAGAGAAAAGATGGAACCGGTGAGTGGGATGCCATGTGTTTCTGACACCTCTTGGACAAGACAAAAAAAAAAAAAAAAAGAGAACCCGTTAGGTCTGGCTGAAGTGTGCATGTGAGTCAACCTGTTGAATTACAGCTGTGCTGTGTTCTCTATCTGTGTGCACGTGCATAGTTTCCAAAACAAAACAAAATGGCCAATATAAAGGGGGAAAAAAACTACCCTTGATTTGTAATCACAGGTTAATGTGCCAATAGCTCGATTTGCTGTGCACAAAATTTCAGGCTTTTTTCTTTCTCTGCCCACAGAAAATGCATACTGACTAATAAGCGATTAACCCAAATGCTTGCGTTGGGATAAAACTCACTTAACAGTAGTTATTTCTGTGAAACGCTTGGCAGGGTCAAGTATTGAAACGCAATATGACCACAGCGAGAGAATGCGTGTAAATGCGGAGCCATAAACAGGCCAGGGATACGGGCCTGACTTTGAGAAGCAGCCATATACAAACAAGACCGAAAATGTAAAACAGACTACAGCAATGAAAGGCGGCCACACCATATTCTTTTCCAAATAAACTCCCCCAAGGTAGGGAGAGCTCTCATTTGTGTGGCATTCAGTCTGGAATGTGAGAAAGCAGATTTATTCACCCAAATAAATATTGCAGACATGTATATGATATTTCCGGATCTTATTTTCTATGGTACAGTAGTAGGAGACAATACAGTAAGCACACTTTCTGGCAGTGATGGCAGTGAAATGACAGGAGACTGGTCTAAAACTGTGTATGTTTTATAAGGACGAAAAATTACTCTCCACCTAGGCTACTTTTTTGTTTTGACTTTAACTTTAACGGCAAGTCACTGAGCATCATTTAAATAGCGAGACAGATTATATGACCTAATTCTCCTGACCTTAAAAGCTATTCAAGTAGATGGGTCATGTCTTATGCACAAGAACGTCTAGATCCCATTTACAGCAAAGGAAAGGGATTACATTAATTAATTCATTCAATAATAGAAACACACACACACACACACACACACACACACACACACAGACACACAAATTATTCCAATTTCCCCAACTATCCAGGGCCCACACGGCTCCCGCAAACACGCATACAATCAGGCACATACACACAAACACACACACCCACACAGACTAACGGAGACATGCACAATAAAACACGCAAATTAGTTTTAAGCAGAATTCTTAAAACTTCCATTCAGTCACAGATAAGGACAGAACCTCAGCAATGTAAGACAAAAGAGACTGTTGTTGATTGTTGGATTCAAAACATTCTCTTGAACATTAATGACGCATATGTAGAATTGGGTGCAAGAACAAGAAAAACAATGCATTTTGTTAGATGAGGCCTTAATGTTTTTTTAAATTTGAGGGCCTAAATGTTTTTAAACTTGTATGTTTTAAGTCTGAACTCAGTCGAAAGTTAACTATGATTAAAGTTTGAAGCATCGTTGAAGATACTTCCCAAAATTTGACACAGTAATCTTCTTTGTCTCTCGATTGTTTTGTTTTTTTAATTCAATGTCATGTACTGCATATTATCAATATCTCTGATATTGAAGTGCAGTAGACTTGGGAAACTCATTCAATTTCTGCCATTGCATAAATCATATCATTATATATTACATGTCGAACAAACATTACTGATAAATAATACTTTCACTGACTAAGAAACATGAATGCAGACGTTGAAAAAAATACAACGTCAAAACCTAATTTTATTTATGTATATGTTTTATATAAATAAATATATAAATATATAAATATACAGGTGTTTGCCTTTGAATTTCCTTGACAATATGTATTTCAATATTTCAAAAGTCCAGTTCCATTTCGATACTGGACACTCTCGGCTACTACAGTACAAGGCACTGACAACATGGATCAACGGCTGACACGGAGAGAGTAAACTCAGCTTGGGAGGATGCCCTGCAGAAGAGGAGAGGACTGAGCAGTGCCTCTCAACATGCTGTGGACACTGGTCAGGGGGCCTCCTGGGTTTCGTCTTGCCTGGTCTGCTCCTAAAGCTATCGCTGCTCTTCCTCCTCCCACGACTCAATTGGATTATTGTCCCTTACGTCCCCTCCTTTTCTTTCAAAAAAAAAAAAAAAAAAAGCTCCCGAAGATTTAATATGCCAGTGGAATTTGATATACGACCTAATTTAGATGGAAGCCCCGTGACATACAACTTGTGACATCC
The DNA here is from genome assembly GCF_017589495.1 of Alosa alosa. Taxonomy (NCBI): domain Eukaryota; kingdom Metazoa; phylum Chordata; class Actinopteri; order Clupeiformes; family Clupeidae; genus Alosa; species Alosa alosa. Next base: position 6,505,262 of record NC_063202.1, read on the forward strand.
ACCCTGAAACAGAGTCATTAACTCTTTGTGAGCTTATTAATGCTCTGGACGACAGCGACAAAGAGCAGTGCCCCCTGAAGAGAAGACAAATTCACAGTTCACGAAGACTTAGGCATAACTTTGGCATCAAGTCTTTTCTCTATTCCCCCATATGCGCCTGGTTACAAACCCAACATCATTACCAATATTATGCATTTCCACTAATATGCTACTCAATAATGAGTTATACTTGTAATTATTGTAAAATAATTGTAGATTTGTTGTACCGCGTAATGCATCACAGAATTGTTGAACTGCTAGTTGACAATTTAAAGCTTAAGTAAATTCACATGATGACGGCAATTTAGAGTGCCGTGCTGTGTCAACCACACTGAATCTACGGAACAAGCAGCCCAGCAATCCCAAGATTGATTCCACAACAACGGCCTAATCAAGAAAAATCTTCTCTGTGCACTCCAACAATGTGGCCGAATTTCACAGACATACAAACTTTTTCCCTACTTTTTACAAACACTACTTGGGTTGAAAAAAAAAAAAAACATATTGAAAGATTACTGAATAATCAACGTAACTGAATAATTTAGTTTAAGTCGAGTTCATAGAATGTTAACCACAATTACATACTCAAAAACATTTCCATGACACAAGTTGTTCAATGAAGATAACATTGTTCAATTATTAGTTCTGTTGCATGTCTAGAAAAATATATCTGTAAATGTCAGCCTGATTATTCTTATTATCATTGTTAAAATTATTATTATGATTATTATAGTTATTATTATTAGTATTATAACTGATGGCTTCGCTACAACTTTCCAAACACATGATGATGAATGGCTTCAGCGTCATGCACAAAGCCCATTTTCATCTTTGGCGATATTGTTATCTGTGAACGGGCTGTGAGGTGGAGGTAGGCAGGTGCACGTGGTCTGTGCAGAGGTATCAGGTATCCTCTGACCGAGGCCCCTTGCGCTCGTTTGTCATGCTGAATGGCCGGTGTGGCTGACTGCACTTTCCCATTCCATTTCCTTCAGGGCCTGTGCCCCCCCACCCCAACCAAACATGCACACACACACACACACACACACACACACACACACACACACACACACACACACACGGGGCTGTATACCACCCACTGGACTCGGCTGCCATTTCTTCCAGGCCCATTCCATTCACGTGAAGTGTGAGCAATAATGCTCGCTCACATTCCTGCTCTCAATGGCTTTACACGCTACACTCACCCCCCCACCTCTACCTCCACCTCCACCAACACCCACCCACCCACCCAGCCAGCCCGCCACCCTAGCTCTTATGCACCAGACTCAGCCACGGCCTCCGATACAGCAGGGAATAACAAAACACAAACAACTTTCAGCACCATGTCCAGTGGAATTAACATTTAATTACGACAGATTGACATTATTTTTTTTACATCTTTAAGTTAAACTCCCTGTCTTTTCATACAACAACTGTATTACATTTCTGTATCTATTGCTTAAATAATAATAATACTACACATTATTAAAAATAATAATAATATTAAACCAACAACAAATTACATGCATGCACATTGTTTTCTGAATTCTCACACAGCAAATCTGAATGAGCCTCTCCTTTAGCTAGTAACTGACTATTTAAACGCAGGACAGTGGCCTGACACTTGCCTTCCACTGAAACAACAGCCTGTTCTCTCACACAGCCATCAGCATGCTCTCTCTCTCTCTCTCTGTACTAACCCTCCTCTCCCTCTCTCTCTCTCTCTCTCTGTCTATATCTCTGTCGCTTATAAAAATGTCAGTGCTGCTCTTACTTACATCCATAATGCCCCCTCAGAGCTGTGATCTTTAGCCCTTCGCCCAGACATCCTACCCGCTACGTTCCACCAGAATAAGCCCTAACACACAGGCCACCGGCACCCCCTCTCTCACAACTGTACTAAGCAACTGGAACGGAACACATTGTCTGGTCCTACTCACACAGAGAGGGGGAGAGAGGGGGAGAAAAAGAGAGAGAGGGAGGGATAGAAAGGGAGGGATAGAGAGGAAGAGAGCGAGAGAGAGAGAGAGAGAGAGAGAGAAAGAGAGAAAGAGAGAGGAGAAGAGAAAAAAAGAAGCCGGAGCAAAAGTAGGATAATCACAAAACACCCCAAGCTCAACCAATAAAGAAACTTTTCTTTATCCCTCCTTTTTTCTCCTTTCCTAAAGAAAACCAGGAAATCTCCACTTATTTCAACAAACATTTGCTCCAACTCAGGAACTAAGCCGGACCTTTTTTTTTTCTTTCTTTCTTTTTTTTCTCTGTTTTTTGGTGAAACAGTGTGAGGAAGCGAGTGAGAGGAGGACAGATGAGAGAGAGAGAGAGAGAGAGAGGAAGAGAGAGAACGACAGAAGCGTGTGACATGTTTTGTCTCTGTGTATTTGTGCTGCATTGCTAAGAGGCAGCAGCTCCATCTGCTGGTAGTTCAGGTGACAGGGAAAGAGAGAGAGAGAGAGAGAGAGAGAGAGAGAGAGAGAGAGTCTGGCTCTGGAGAAATAGAAAGATGTTGTAAATAGAGAAAGAAAGAGAAAAGTGACTTGTGAAGAGAGAAAGACAAAGAGAAAGAAAGAAAGAGTGAGAGAGAGGGTGAAGAGAGAGGGTAAGGGAGAGAGTGAGTCAGCTCTAAGAAACAGTCCTTACCTTCCCACTCACTCACAATGGAGCAGGGAAACTCTGACCTGCTGTCATACATCCATATTTCTACTCTCTATGGTCTAGTTTCCCGCTCACAGCTGGCAATAACTATTAGGACATAAATAACCATTTTTCCTCTGTGTGTGTGTATGTGTGTGTGTGTGTGTGTGTGTGTCTTTGCCCCCATTTCCTTCTGAGGATCCTGTGGCCTTCTAATAATGAGTTAATCAGGCTGATTGCACATTCATCACCGTGATCTGTTTCTTTTTTTAAACCTGGGGAGGGGAAGGTTGAGGCTGAGTAACTGTGTGTGTGTGTGTGTGTGTGTGTGTGTGTGAGAGTAAAGTGTGTGTGTGTGTGTGTGGAGAAGGGGGATTTGGCTGTTTTACTTGGGAAATGAAATATTTCGCGACCTGTTCCTGTGCCCTCCGCGTGAGTGGACACTGAGAGGCCGCAGCTGAGTAAACAGACAACGCGACGGTGGTGGACAGGTAAGAGAGAGGCTTCACGGAAAACCATTAAACCAGCAGGCAACTGGGAAATGGGGTAAAAAAACGAACCAAAGTAGGAACGAAACGAAATGGATGATTATGATTGATAGTGATTAATGATTAATTATCGAAAAATAACATAGTGGATGGGATGTTGCTATAGTTATTGGGCTAATTTTGGTGGGTAAGGGTTTCTGGGAATCTTAATTTGATATTCCACCAGGACAATTACTTAAAAAAACATAACACATACTTTTTACTGGCTTGGAATGTGTATGACTTAACATTGATACGTAACAAAAGTTGGACGATCATTCAAACCCATGAAATAAAAAACCTACTACCTTGCAGGCTCACAAAATTCTGAAATGCTCAATCAAAAATGAATTAGAAGTGGCAAACGCATGCTGTGAAACATGCACGCCATATGTACAAAGCCCTCGTTGGACTGGTCACGGAGAACTGCGGTTTGTAAAGTCGACTGCTCTCGACAAGGCCAGAGCCCCACAACCTCCATATGAGCTCAGAGATTCCCTCCAGGCTTCGGACGGTACCAACCCACCCCATCACCCGCAGACACAGAATACAATACACATCCCACAAGAGCAGACTTCACACAGAGACTCCTCTGCTGACATGCCAAAAGGCCATTGTGGAGAAATATGACTAGCTACTGTATGACTGTGTCAGTCATCCCATGCTGTGTCCATGAGTGCGTGACGGGCATTCCGCAAGCGCGTGGCAGATTTCCTTGTTTGAGAGTCGTCACAAATATTCTTTGCTCATAGGATAAGTAGCCCTGGATTTAACCGTGTGTAGATCCAGGGCACTGCATTAGAATGCCCACTAGTTAGGGCAAAGAGAGCTTTTCAGTTGGTAAGTGATTTTTTGTGAATGTTTAATGGTGCGAAAAATGTTTATTAAATCTATTAAATAGTATTACTTAAATATAGCACAAATAGTAATAAAATAAAAAAATAAAATGTATTTTAACATGCTCATAATTCATTCTGTAATCAACACATTGTGTCAGAAGAACAACACTTTTCTTACACTTCTACTTCATGAGGGCTGTCAAACATCACAGATCAGCCAGCCAAGATAAGTGTTTAATCAAAACAGGTTTCTGAATCATAGAAAACCACCACTCTACTGTAGACTGCAGAGGCAATGTGACAGAAGCATGCTGAAGATAATTTAGATAATAGATAATAAAGCGAAAAACGCTCCTCATCAAAACACACACCTCGGAACTCACCTCTGAGACACGATGTTCATGGATAAGCAGAAAACATATCGTTCTCTGGGGCCATATGTTTGCAGCGTCTCACCTGCACCTTAATATATCAGAAGCATTTATGCACATTAAAAAAGGTGCAACATATTCATGAGGGAGCAGGCTATTCAGATGCAGTCAAGGTGGCAAATGCAGCAGACGCTGCTCATGTATTTTCATGTGCTAGTACTCCACCTGTTCTCCGCAGTTTTCACTGGGGACTGAGTGTGGATCCATTTCTCCTTTTGTCGCTTTCGTTTTTTACTTTAGTTTTTCTTGTTTTCCTGACATTCGTTTTTGTTTTCTTATATTCATTCTTGTTTCCTTTGTTTATTTGTTTGTTTGTGTTTGTTTCTTTCTTTCTTTCTATTTTTTTTTTCATTTAAAAACTGTAGTTTCTTTCTTTGTAATTGTGTAAAAAAATGCAGTGTAAAAACAATAAACACAAAAGTGCACCAAAAAGAGGACTTTAGGACACATTAGTGAGAGAGAGAAAAAAAAACAAGCCAGCAAACACATTGAAAACCTGAGGGATATTGAACACACACCAAGATGCTTGTAATCAACTCAGACAGCCGTAAGTTCGAACATGGTCGAGAGCCCAGGTAAAAAAGCAAAATCAAGTATGATTGACTTTCTCCTTATCATCTTCCCTCTCTCTCTGTTTACTATTAGCACTCCACCATAGATCAAAATAGATTGGTGGAGTCCAATCAAGGGCCACTGAGGCTTCCCCTCACAGCTATTTTCAAATGACCAGTCAGCACTAATGCACCCCATATTGTTTCTATAAGTGTGAATTGATTTATATTGCCGCAAAGCATCCCGAGACGTTGAGAGAGAGCCATTGGAACCCAATACCAATTATATATGTTTGTTTCGGGGGAAATGGCCACTCAGGACATTGGATCAATGAGGACATCAAAGGTCAGTAAAGGGCAATGCATTTCTGCTGAAAACTTAGCATACCATCAAGCTGAAAGGAGCTGTTACCGTCACCTGTTTGGTCACTGTCTGACAGCGGAGCCGTTTGATCATTTCGGCGTCGCGTGTGAAAGAGAGAGGCGAGGCAAGAGCAATTTCAAGTGGCCTTGAGGCTTTGACGTGAGGCAGCGGCCCAAGCCCTGCAGGCTGCATGGACCACATCTGTCCTCACCCTGGTAAAAAGCTCACAGAGCATGTGTGTGTGTGTGTGTGTGTGTGTGTGTGTGTGTGTGTTGTGTGTGTGTGTGTGTGTGTGTGTGT